>NW_024704748.1:301143-347095 GCF_018977255.1 Callorhinchus milii | reverse complement strand
GGGAGGGGGAGCCAGGGGGGAGGGGGGAGGGGGGGAGTGGAGGGAGCCAGGGGGGGAGCCAGGGGAGGGAGGGGAGCGAGGGGGAGGGGGGGGAGGGGGAGAGTGTGGGGAGCCAGGGGGGGAGCCAGGGGAGGGGCGGGGAGCCAGGGGGAGGGGAGGGGGAGCCAGGTGTGTGTGTGTGTGCGGCGACTGTGTGTGTGTGCGCACAGCGACTGTGTGTGCGCGCGGCGACTGTGTGTGTGTGTGCGGCGACTTTGTGTGTGTGTGTGTGTGTGTGTGCGGCGACTGTGTGTGTATGTGTGCGCGGAGACTGTGTGTGTGTGTGCGGCCACTGTGTGTGTGCGCGCGGCGACTGTGTGTGTGTGCGCGGCGACTGTGTGTGTGTGCGGTGACTTTGTGTGTGTCTGTGTGTGTGTGTGCGGCGACTGTGTGTGTGTGTGCGGCGACTGTTGTGTGTGTGTGCGGCGACTGTGTGTGTGTGCGGCGACTGTGTGTGTGTATGTGCGGCGACTGTGTGTGTGTGTGTGCGGCGACTGTGTGTGTGTGCGGCGACTGTGTGTGTGTGTGTGTGTGTGTGTGTGTGTGTGCTGTGTGTGACTGTGTGTGTGTGTGTGTGTGTGTGCGGCGACTGTGTGTGTGTGTGTGTGCGGCGACTGTGTGTGTGTGTGCGGCGACTGTGTGTGTGTGCCCCCTCCCCCCCCCTGGCTCCCCCTCCCTACCCCTGGCTCCCCCTCCCCTCCCCTTGGCTCCCCCCACTGCACATCACCACACCCACTATAGGCACTACACATCAGTACACCCACTACAGCCACTACACATCACTACAGTCACAGTCACTACACCCACAGTCACTTCACCACAGTCAAACAGTCACTACACTCGACAGTCAAACCCACAGTCACTACACCCAGTCAAACACAGTCACTACACATCCACAGTCACTACACACCCACAGTCACTACACCCGACACTGTGCTGGGTACCATCAGCAAGCTCGGCCACTGTGCTGGGTACCATCAGCAAGCTCGGCCACTGTGCTGGGTACCATCAGCAAGCTCGGCCACTGTGCTGGGTACCATCAGCAAGCTCGGCCACTGTGCTGGGTACCATCAGCAAGCTCGGCCACTGTGCTGGGTACCATCAGCAAGCTCGGCCACTGTGCTGGGTACCATCAGCAAGCTCGGCCACTGTGCTGGGTACCATCAGCAAGCTCGGCCACTGTGCTGGGTACCATCAGCAAGCTCGGCCACTGTGCTGGGTACCATCAGCAAGCTCGGCCACTGTGCTGGGTACCATCAGCAAGCTCGGCCACTGTGCTGGGTACCATCAGCAAGCTCGGCCACTGTGCTGGGTACCATCAGCAAGCTCAGCCACTGTGCTGGGTACCATCAGCAAGCTCAGCCACTGTGCTGGTACCATCAGCAAGCTGGCCACTGTGCTGGGTACCATCAGCAAGCTTGGCCACTGTGCTGGGTACCATCAGCAAGCTCGGCCACTGTGCTGGGTACCATCAGCAAGCTCGGCCACTGTGCTGGGTACCATCAGCAAGCTTGGCCACTGTGCTGGGTACCATCAGCAAGCTCGGCCACTGTGCTGGGTACCATCAGCAAGCTCGGCCACTGTGCTGGGTACCATCAGCAAGCTTGGCCACTGTGCTGGGTACCATCAGCAAGCTCGGCCACTGTGCTGGGTACCATCAGCAAGCTCGGCCACTGTGCTGGGTACCATCAGCAAGCTCGGCCACTGTGCTGGGTACCATCAGCAAGCTGGCCACTGTGCTGGGTACCATCAGCAAGCTCGGCCACTGTGCTGGGTACCATCAGCAAGCTTGGCCACTGTGCTGGGTACCATCAGCAAGCTCGGCCACTGTGCAGACTCTTTGGGAACTCCACTGGTAACATTTTCCCAGTCTGATGACATTCCCTGTACCACCTCTCTGGGTTCTTCTGCTCAACCAATTGCGTATCCATTGTAATATATCTCCACTGATTCTCTTTCTTTACTTTCAGCACCAACCTCTCAAGAGGAACTGTATCAAATCCAGTTCAAATCCTCACTGAAATCCGGATATACAACCTTCACAGCCTTACTCCCATCAAGCTCTCGTCACACCGTCAATGAAAACCAGTAACTTAGATTGGCAAGACCTTCCTTTCATGAACCCTTATTGGCTATCATTTATGATTTTATTTCTGTCCAGGTGCTCCATGATTTGATCCTTAATAAAGATTTTCATAATTTTACCCACAATGGGTGTCAAACTTGTAGTTTCCTGGGTCTCTTTTGTTACCTTTCTTAGGAGTAATATCTGCCTTTCTCCAGTCCTCTGGCACCTCTCCATTATTCAGTGATTTTTCAAAGATTTGTGCCAGCATTTCTGCAACTTCCCTTAGTTCCTTAAGGATCCTTGGATATAATTTATCCAACCCCTGAGATTTACTTACCTTAAGTTTGCACAGCTGTTTGGCAATCATACTGATAGTGATATGAATAGTGTTGCAACTTTTCTCTGTGACATCCTTGAGTTCTCTTTCCAGATCAGATAGGTTACCCATCTCTTCTTTGATAAAGACTGATGCAAAAAAAAATTAGCACTGTTATTAGGCTTATTTAGCCTGTGCAGCATCAGTTGTATTGTCCTCTCCAAAACACCTTCAGTGGCCCATTCCATTGCTTGTTTTTCTTTTACTCTTAATGTAACAAAAAAGTTTTGTTATTATCCTTCACATCTCTTGCCATGTTCAATTCAAAGCTTTTCTTTACCATTCTGACACTTTTTTTTGGCAGTCCTCGCATGCCTTCTGGTATGGAATCTGACTTAATTCTGTGCTATTTTCCTTCACAGCCTTAAAAGCCTTTTTTTTTCTCTTTTCCTCCTGTAGCCCCATCCAACCAGGCAGGAATGCCCTTAAGCTTGGTACTTTTGCTTCACATGGGTACATATTGTTCCGTTGTCTTCATAATCACCTCCTTGAAGGAAGTCCATAGATCCTCCACTCCCATTGCCATATATAAGCTGCCAGGCCCACTCCGACTGGACTTTGTAAGCGCACAAAGTCAGTCTTCTTAAAATTTGGCAGTTTGTTTGGATTTTTATAATCTCACCAATTCTTGTGATGTCAAACGTGACTGCAATGTGTTCGCTGTTGCTTAATGCTTCTCCACCTTTATGTTGGTTTTCCCTATTACTCATTATCAAATCGAAGATGCTATCTCGCCTTGTTGGCTCTTTCACAAATTGTGTCAGAAAACAGTCTTCCTTTAACTCTAGAAACCCCTTCCCTATCATCAGTAGACATATTATTATCCCAATCAATTTCAGGTAAGTTAAAGTCTCCAACTACTATGGTTGGTCCCTTACTAGTGGCCTTCCTTATCTCATCCCAAAGTTCCAGATCAAGGCTTTCACCCTGGCTTTGGGATCTATAGCAAACCCCCAGTAATATCTTCCCTCTGTTACCATCCTTTAATTCTACCCAAAGTGATTCTGTATCTGCCCTTTCGTTTTTTAGATCCTCTCTTATGTGTCTCACTAATGGAGCTTATATACAGTGCCACATCACCTCCTCTTCTCCCAATACGATCCCTCCTAAACAGTTTATACCCTTCTAGATATGTAAACCATTGATTGGATTAATTCACCATGTCTCTGTGATGCTTATGATGTCCAATCTGTCACCCCCTTACAAGGCCTTCCAGATTATGCATCTTCTTTGTCAGACTTCTTGTGTTAATGCAAGTACAACACCATTGTTTTTTGCCTTTCCCCCATTTACTTTATCAGCATTTATTGTTTCTTTTTCACCAACCTTTGGAGGTACGTTAAGCTGATACACCTTAAGGGTTTCCCTAACTGGTTCAGGTGCTCTCTTACACCTACTGCAACCACCCCTGTGCCTCGTTTAAACATTCCCTAAACAAACCATATATCCTTCCTGCTAACACCTCCACCACCCTTTTGTTTAGATGGAGCCCATCTAGTTTGTATAGATGCCCCTATTGCACAAGGTACCCCAATGTTTGAGGAAACGAAAGCCTGACTCCCTACACCAATGCCTTAGCCACGCATTGGTCTGCCTAATTACCCTCTGTCTCTCCTCACTACTACTCAATACTATGGATAGTATTTTGGAAAATACTACTTTTGAATTTTACTTAAGAGCTTCGTTCCACAGTCCCTTCGCCTCGCTTCCTCCTTGCCTCCTCTCAAGACCCTCCTCTTCGATCATACTTTCAGTCGCCCTCCCACCTCTCTGCTTTCCCTCACCCCTACCCCAGCCCCCCCCCCCATGCTCGGGTCCTGACCCCTGACTGTCCAGCACCTTGAGACGCCCTCCCAACGTGAAAGGCGCTCTACAAATGTAATTTTGTTGTTGTTGTTGTTATGCTCTAAATTTAGCATAAAGGACCTGTGGTCTACTTCTATCTGTTATTTCTTCCCACATGAACAACTATAATTGGTTCCTCACCTGGTCCCTGCAGCATTTGGTCAACCTGGGGCATCAGTTCCTCAACTCGTGTACCCAGTAGGCAACTTACCATTCCATATTCTGGGTCTGATTTGCACAGAATGCGATCTTGAACCAAATAGTCAAACCCCTAATATCACAACTTGTCTGCTACTCTTTCTCTTCGTCTCTCCTTCCCTGGCAGGCTGCTGGATTGCCTCAGTGAAGGGCACTCCCTTGCCTGTCTCAGCCATCACTTGGTTTTCCATATCATCTCTCTCCACACAGGAGAGAAACTGTTGGAGAGCACCAGGGATGTCTGCGACTGCTCCATTAGCCGACCATGGCTTCTGGCCCCTTTCTTAACAGAGACTCAATCCCCTCCTCTAGATACCAGGAACTCCTTTCCTACTGTGCTCCTGATAAGGTTTCCTCTATTACATTATTTATAAAGACTTCTCACTCCCTAATACTTTGGGGTGTGATCAGTCATTTGCTAAGGCTGAACACTTCTGCTCCGAGTGAATCTGCCAGCTTGCACTTAATACAGATGAATCCCTTCAAAACCTGGGTCTGGAAGGCAAACATCTCACAACTTCTGCAACACATGAAGTATTCCATTCTTATATACAGGTTATGACAGGGAAAAAAAATTCTCCCCTGCACCTCCTTCCCCCTCTGCACTGAATTCTCACTCTCACCAAATTCCTTAAGAGAATTCTCATTCTGTTCTATCTCACTCAGTTCCCTCCTCACTGCTGGGCTCTCTGCTTGAGTGAGGCTCTCACAAATCTTTCCCTTATATAGGCCTCTGACACAAGCAGTTTCAACTTGTCAGCAAATAATTAACTAATCCCTAACACTCGGTATGTGACTAATTGCCAATTTGACTTGTTTACAGTTTGAAAAGCTTGAAAATTTCACTCTTGCTCAAGAAAGAATCCTCTCTTGCTCTCCAGATCTCGCTTGCTGAAGAATTCCCACTCTCACCAAATTCCCTAACAGAATTCTCACTCTGTTCCACCTCACGCAGTTTCCTCCTCACTCTGCTGAGCTCTCTGCTCACAGCAATGTCCCACAAACAGTCGTGGATTGAGTGACCAATATTATTTGAAGGATTTTTCTTTACAGTTTATCCTGAGAGGTGCTTTGAGATTTCTAAAGATGTGATAAGTTATTCTATCGAAAAGCAAAGATTATTATCATCATATGCATCTTTATGGAGCAGAGAGCCCAGCATTGTGAGGAGGGAATTGAGTGAGGTGGAACAGTAGTGTTAGAGAGGACAATCGAGTTACATAGAGGGCTGGGAGAGATGATTAGCAATGTAATAAGGAGTAATCCAGAAAAAGGATGGATTAGATGGGGGAGAAATGCAGAGCAGACTCAGTCTGTCTTGGAGTCATGTGTGTAAATGCACGGAGTGTGACAAATAAGATTGATGAGCTGCAGCTCAAGTTGCCACATGGGGTTATATTTTTTTCACTCAGCGAGTTGTTGGAATTTGGAATGATCTGCCTGAAAGGGCAGTGAAGTCCGATTCGATAACAGCTTTTAAGAGAGAACTGGATAGGTATCGGGGGAAGACGGGTTTGCAGGGTTATGGGGAGAAAGCTGGTGATTGGGGTTAGTGAAAGTGACTTACTCTGTCAAAGAGCCGCACAGACTCGATGGGCCAAATGGCCTCCTTCTGTGCCGTAACATTCTATGAATCTATGAATCTATGATGTAGTGGCAATAACGGAGACCTGGCTCAAACAAGGGCAGGAATGAGAGCTGAATATTCTCAGCTACAGTGTATTCAGGAGGGATAGGGAAGATAAAGAAAGGTGTGGTAATATTGATTAAAGACATGGCTACAGTCCTGGAAAGGGACAGAGAGCCCAGAGTGAGCTAAGTCCAGAGTGAGGCGAGGCCAGAGTGAGAAGGAATTGGGTGAGAGTGGGAATTAGGTGCATCTTCTAAATGACAATAATATAGGGATAAAGAGAGTGAGAGGAGAGAACGGCCTGGCAGGTGATGTGTGAGGAATGTGGTATGTGGGAGTTGATGGAGGGTGCCCTGAGCCCGGGCGACTTCATCTGCAGCAAATGTCTGCAACTGAGGAAGATCCAGCTTCGAATAGCTGAGCTGGAGTCTTAGGTGGAGACACTGCGCAGCATTAGAGATGGGGAGAGCTTCCTGGACAGTTTCATCCTGGAGTCAGACACTCCCACGAGTCCCAGGGAACATTCCGTTACCAGCCACGGACAGGACTGGGTGACGGTCAGACAGGCGCATAGGGGGCCCCGAAAGAGAGAGGCAGAGGAACTCCAGGCTTTAACCTTGTCCAAAAGGTATGAAATACTTGCGACCTGTGTGGACAAGGAAGTCTGTGAGAAAGATGGGCAAACTTACCCCAACACCTCTATACAGGAGGCCCCACTGGGAATAGTCAGAAGGAATATAGTGGTGATTGGGGATGAGACAGTCAGGAAGACTGACGCACTTTTCTGCAGCCGTAGCAGGGAGACAAGAAGACTCTGTGGCCCTCCTGGGGCCAGGGTGAAGGAAGTCACTTCTGGGCTGGAGAAAAATTTGAAGCAGGAGGGAGTGGATCCAATAGTTATGATTCACAAAGGGACCAATGATGTAGGGAGGACAGGTAGGGACGAGTTGAGGAGCAAGTTCCAGGAATTGGAAGTTAAGCTAAAGTGTAGAACTTCGAAGGTATAATATCGGGATTATTACCTGAGCCAGGGGCAAATTGGTACAAGCAAAAAAATTTTGAAGAACTGAATGCCTGGCTAAAAGAATGGTGCAGAGGGCAGGGGTTTCACTGGCACCAGTATTGGGGGAGACAGGAGCTATTCCAAAGAAATGGACTCCATCTAAACAGGGCTGGAACAAATGTCCTGGCAACACAAATAAATAGGGAGGTAGACAGGGCTTTAAACTATGAAGTGGGGGGGGGGACTTCAATCACATGTAATCCGTCACAATTAAAATTAGGACCAATGAAAGTGGGAGAGCAGATTAACCAGGGAGATGAGCAAAGTGTGTCAAGCGGGGAAAGGAAGCCCAGGGATAGGGTACTGGTGAATAGGACTAATAGCCCGAAGTCAGAATTAAAGGCGCTATATCTGAATGTGCGAAGCATTTGAAACAAGAGTTAAATGCAAAATAGAAACAAACGGGTATGATCTGGTAGCCATCACCGAGACACGGTTACAGGGAGACCAAGGGTGGGAGCTAAATATTCCAGGGTATGTGGCGTATAGAAAAGATAGGCAATGTGGTAAACGAGCAGGTGGGGGGGGGTGGCCCTGCTAATAAAGGATGGGATAAAAACAGTAGAGAGGAAAGATTTTAAATCAGAAAAGCAGGAAGTAGAGTCAGTATGGGTAGAGGTACGTAACAACAAGGGGCAGAAAACTCCAGTGGGAGTAGTTTATAGACCCCCGAACAGCAGTCACAGTATCTCTCAAGGTATAAATCAGGAAATAAGCAGAGCATGTAGTAAAGGAAAAACATTAATTGTGGGTGATTTTAATCTGCACATAGACTGGAACAACCAAATTGGGAAAAATATGATAGAGGAAGAGTTTATAGAATGTATTAAGAATAATTATCTGGATCAGTATACCGAGGAGCCAACCAGGGAACAGGCCATATTAGACCTTGTTTTGTGTAATAAAGCAGGGCTGATCAGCAAACTGGAAATTAAAGCTCCTCGAGGGCAAAGTGATCATAATATGATGGAATTTAGTATTAAGTTAGACAGAGAAGTAGTTAAGTCCGAAGCAAAGGTTTTAAATTTAAGTAGAGCCAATTTTGCTGGTATGAGAGAGGATTTAGCCAAAATAAACTGGGAAATTAGACTTAAGGATTTGACAGTAGACCAGCAATGGCAGATGTTTAAGGAGATAGTGCAACATTCCCAGCGAGCACGTATTCCTTTGAGGAATAAGAATGCCACAGGAAAGGTGGCCCAACCGCGGCTCACTGGAGCAGTTAGGGACAGTATAAAGTTAAAGGAAGAAGCCTATAAAACAGCTAAGATGAGTAGTAAACCCGAGGATTGGGAGAACTTTAGGTATCAACAAAGGAGAACTAAAAAAGTGATTAAGAGGGAGAAAATGGAATATGAGGGCAAACTAGTGAAGAACATAAAGACAGACTGTAAGAGTTTTTATAAATATATAAAGAGGAAGAGGCTGTCAAAGGTAAATGTGGGTTCGCTACAGGCAGAGACGGGGGGAATTATAGTACTGGACAAAGACACGGCAGAGTCATTGAACAAGTACTTTGCTACTGTCTTCACCTTAGAAGACACTGAAAACCTACCAAGAATAGAGGGGAACCAAGAAGACAATGTTAGCGAGCAACTTGGGGGAATTAATATTAATAAAGAAATGGTTTTAGGTAAATTATCAGGTGTTAAAAGTGATAAATCTCCTGGACCTGATGGCCTACATCCTAGGGTTTTAAAAGAGGTGGCTACTGAGGTAGTGGATGGCTTGTCTTTGATCTTCCAAAATTCTCTGGATTCTGGAACGGTTCCCATTGATTAGAAGATTGCAAACGTACACCACTATTTAAGAAGGGTGGGAGAGAGAAGATGGGGAACTATAGACCAGGTAGTCTGACATCAGTGGTAGGAAAAATTCTTGAGTCCTTAATTAAGGATGTCGTTATGGGATTCCTGGAAGACCATAACAAGATTAGGCAGTCAACATGGCTTTACAAAAGGGAAGTCATGCTTCACTAATCTTTTAGAGTTTTTTGAAGATGTATCTGCAGGTTAGATAGGGGGGAACCAGTAGATGTAGTATATTTAGATTTTAAAAAGACATTTGACAAAGTGCCGCACAAAAGGCTATTGCACAAAGTTAAGGCCCAGGGGATTAATGGGAACATATTAGCATGGATTGAAGAGTGGCCAATGGGTAGAAAACAGAGAGTCATAAACGGATCATTCTCAAATTGGCAGGAGATGTGACTAGTGGAGTGCCACAAGGATCAGCACTTGGGCCTCAGCTATTTACCATTTACATCAATGATCCAGACGAGGACATTGAATGTAACGTATCTAAATTTGCGGATGACACTAAACTCGGTGGGACAGTAATCTCTGAGGCGAACGGCATGTTAGTGTTCATTGCAAAAGGTTTAGAGTACAAGAGTAGGGAAGTCTTGCTGCAGCTGTATAGGGCCGTGGTGAGACCGCAACTGGAGTATTGTGTGCAGTTTTGGTCTCCTTATATATAAAAGGACATACTTGTCCTCGAGGGGGTGCAGCGTAGATTCACTCGGTTAGTTCCTGGGATGAGGGGACTGATCTATGAGGATAGGCTGAATAAACTAGGGCTGTATTCTCCAGAGTACAGAAGAATTAGGGGAGATCTTATTGAAACATATAAGATTCTTAAAGGGCTGATAAAGTAGTCACTGAGGGTCTGTTTCCCCCAATAGGAGAATCTATAACCAGGGGTCACAGTCTTAAAATTAAGGGTCACCCTTTTAGAACAGTGTTGAGGAAACATTTCTTCACTCAGAGGGCAATGAGTTTATGGAATTCACTCCCCCAGAAGGCTGTAGATGTCAGTCCTTGAACATCTTCAAGGCTGAGACTGAGAGATTTTTTAAAAAATAGAGTGATTCGGGGATATGGGGAGAGGGCAGGTAATTAGAGTTAGGTCTGAAGATCAGCCATGATCTTATCGAATGGCGGGGCACAGGCTCGAGGGGCCGAATGGCCGACTCCTGCTCCTAATTCTTATATTCTTATGTTCTTAATGTGCTGGAGGTTCCAAAAGCAGAATCTATTTGGTTAGAGTTAAGAAGCAGAAAAGGAGCAGTTACTCTGTTAGATGCATAGACTACCAAATAGTGGGGAGGAGGTATACAAGCAAATCTGCAGCAGATTTCAGAAAGAGACAAAACCGATAGAGTACTGACAATGTGGGACTTCAATTATCTGAACACAGACTGGCAAAATAACATGGTAAAGGGCAAGGAGGGGGAAGGATTCCTGAAATGTGTGCAGGATAACTTTCTGGATCAGTATGTTTCCAGCCCAACGAGGAAGGTTTGGCCACAAGCTTTCAATTCTCCTTGGAAACCGAGGTGTTGCCAGAGGACTGGAGGGTTGCAAATGTTACTCCCCTGAACAGAAAGGGGCAGAAGGATAAACCCGGGAACTACAGGCCTAACGTCAGTAGTGGGGAAACTCCTAGAGACTATAATCCGGGACAAAGTAAATTTTCACTTAGAAAAATATGGGTTAATAAAGGACAGCCAACACAGGTTTGTTAAAGCCAAATCATGTCTAACAAACCTGATAGAGTTTTTTGATGAACGGAGAGGGTGGATGAAGTTAGTGCAGTTGATGTAGTTTATATGGATTTACAAAAGATATTTGATAAAGTGCCACATAAGAGACTTGTCAGCAAAATAGAAGCCCACGGGATTAAAGGGACAGTGGCAGTGGATACAGAACTGTCTGGGGACAGAGAGAGTGATGGTGAACGGTTGTTTTTCTGACTGGAGGGAAGTTGCAGTGGTGTCCCCCAGGGATCGGTATTGGGACCACTGCTGTTTGTGATCTATATAAATGTCCTGGACTTGGGTACAGGGAGGACAATCTCCAAGTTTGCAGATGATACTAAACTGGGAAAACTAGCAAACAGTGAGGAGGATAGTAGCAGATCTCAAGGGGACATAGACAGACCGGTAACACGGGCAGACACGGGGCAGATGAAGTTTATTGTGGAGAAATACGAAGTGATGCATTTTGGAAGGAAGAATGAGGAGAGGCAATAAAAGCTGATGGTACAATCTTAAAGGGGGTGAAGGGATAGAGAGACCTGGGGGTCATATAGTAAATATTTGAAGGTGGCCGGACAGGCAGATACAGCTGTTAAAAAAGCCTACGGATACCAGGCTTTATAAATAGAGCATAGCATACACAAGTCAGGAAGTTCTGATGAACCTTTATATAAAACATTGGTTAGGCCTCAGCGAGAGACTGTGTTCAGCTCTGGGCCCCACACTTTAGGAAGGATGTCAAGGCATTAGAGAGGGAGCAAAGGAGATTGACCAGAATGGTACCAGGAATAAGGGGCTTCAGTTATCAGGAGAGGTTAGAGAAGCGAGGATTATTCTCCTTGGAGCAGAGAAGATTAAGAGGAGACTTGATAGAAGATTTCAAAATGATGAGGGGACTCGATAGGGTGAACAAGGAGAAACTATTCCCACTGGCGGGAGGGTCGGTAACCCCAGGACACCAATTTAAAATAGTTGTTAAAAGAAACACAGGGGAGGTGAGGAGAAATGTTTTGACACAGTGGAGTTGTTCGGATCTGGAATACATTTTTGGGGATAGCTCTTCGCCCTATTATTGCATTGGATGTTTTCTTTCATTAATAGCTGAAATGATTAATCTCTCAATACCCCTCCCTCCTGTGGGTTGCCATCTCTGGGCATTGATTCCTAGTTGGAGGACATCTACAGTGCATGTAGGCAACAGCCCATTAAACAACTGCAAATTGCATTTGGAATGCATTGCCTGAAATGCATTGCCACTATTGTTGTGTCAGCCTACACTTTGAACCCAATAAACATCCGTGTGTTTGATATAGCACCTTATCATATTGTCAAGACACCTCCAAGCGCCTTACAGAATAGCTGTACCCGTTGCAGCTACACTTGCAACCAGTTTCATTTAATCGACCGTCTCTCTTCCATCTGGCTTTGCTTCTTAGGCATGTTTATCCCTTAAGATTAAGAAAATGTGCTATTGAACTCGTTAGCCTCCCTCGTTCACATATTTGCACACATAGCCTTCTGGGAGGACTCAATGGGAAGACTCAGTGGGAGACCTCCTGACACACAGACATTTTGTCTTTATTAATATAAAATATAAAAAGTAGGTACTGTGAAAGAATGGGAAGATCAAATGAGCCGAAGGGCCTTCTTTATCTGAACTTCACTTTTAATCTTGTGACTCAGATGAAACCCTTGGCCCATTTGATCTCATCCTTTCAGATTACTCATTCTGTCATTTTCCTAATACAGCTAAAGCATTTTCTTTTAAATAAGTCCAGTGTTATGGTCTCTTACCGCCCTTCCTGATAACCCATTCCAGCTGTTAAAAATAATAGGCCATTCAGTCCATTCACTGTTTTTTTCTTTGCACGGTTTCTTCTGAGGATCAGCCTTTCCAGTTCAGGTAATTGACAGTTTACTAAATAAAATGATTGAACACTTCTCAAAAGTGATTTTTCATAGTGATTTTAAACAATGATGATAAATTTGTTGGAGTGACTTTGTAAGCATGAGATAGTGCTTAACAGGAATTTGTTTACCTAACATGAACAACACTATATATGATAGGTTGTGTGTACTGGAGCTTGGCAACTCTTTACAAGCACTTTTATGTTCAACGGTACAATAACCCCTTGTGTAAGTTGCTTACCTTCTCAGTCATAGGAATTGGAGAGAATGAGGTGAATACACTCAAAATCAAAGAACTATAACCTGAAGAATTGTGGAGTCCTGTAGCTCAGTGGTTAGAGCACTCGCTTTGCAAGTGAGAGACCTGAGTTCAATTCCAGGCAGAGGGCGAAACCTTGGGCAAGTTTCCTTACTCCACACAGAGCCTAATAATAATCCCTCCAAAACCAAAACAATAATAAATTGGTCATTTTCAATCCATGACTGTTTGTGGGGACACTTACTGCTGTGTGCAATTGGCTGCCGCTTTTCACCCACAAATACACAGTCAATTCACTTTACAGCATATTCTGTGAAGCGCTTTGAGATGTCGAGAAGATGTGAAAAGCGCTATATCAAATGCAAGGATTATTATTAGTAGTAGTAATACAGATGTATCTCTCTAGAAGGCTGGGTGACTTCTGTCACTATGCTGGTGCAGAATACCTTTTTGGGTGCTTAATTAAAGCATTTTTTAACATATATTTTAATATAACTCATCAATAGGAGATCCCCAAAAAGTATGGCCATGACACTCCCCCATGCAAGACCTTTCCGATGAGGTATAAATTATATCGCTAAGTTAATCGAGTATTGTTTTCTAGGCAGACGCAGACATTTTGTTTTTATTAGTATGGATAGTAAAGTGAATTAATAACAACAACAACAAAATACATTTGTCGGGAGTACGTGGAAAGGCACCCAAGGCACCGGAGAGTCAGAGTTTCAAACCTGAGCTGGGGGTCGGGGGAGGGTGGAGGGTGGGGGGGGGGGGAAGTAGGGAGATCGAAAGCACGGTCAGAGGAGGGTCTGAGATGGGCTTGAAGGAGGCAAGGGAAGGGTGGAGACAGAGGGACTGCGGGATGGAGTTCCAGAGTGTGGGGGCGGAGTGGTAGAAGGCCAACCCACCAATATTGGGGTGAGCGAGGATGGGGATGTGAAGCAGGCCGGAGCCCGCTGAACGGAAGAAGCGAGCAGGATGGTAGGGGTTAGGCGGTCACAGAGGTCCGGGCGAGCAAGGCCCTGGAGGGCTTTGAAGGTGAGGACCGGGATGTTGAACTGTATCCTCTGTGTGATGGGAGTGGAGTCGGGTGAGGATGGGGCTGATAGGGTCACGGAGCCCGGTGCGGGAGAGGACACGGGCTGCAGTTAGTTCTGGATGATCTGCAGCCTGTGGAGGGAGGAGTTGGGGAGGTCGATAAGCAGGGAGTTTGCATAGTCGAGCCTCGATGTAATGAAGGCGTGTGTGAGGGTCTCAGGGGCTGCGATGTGAGACAGTGGCGGAGCCGAGCGACGTTGTGGAGATGGGGGAAGGCAGAGCGGGTCATGGCGCAGATGTGGGGCAGAAAGGATAGTTGAGGGCCAAACCAGACCCCAAGGTTCGGGACTGGCTCAGTGAGGGGGAGTGAGCCCCATGGACGGTGATGCTGTCAGCGCCTGAGGTGAGGAGGCGCTGTCGGGAGCCAATCAGGAGCCTCGGTCTGGTTGACGTTCAACTGAAGAAAGTTATCTCTCATCCAGGACTCGATGTTTTGTCAGGACAGCAGTGGTCCTGGAGACCAGGGTGGAGGCAGAGAGGTACAGTTGGGTATCATCCGCATACATGTGGGAGTTGATATGGAAACCCGATTGGACGGGTTCGTGAAGGGAGTGGCCGAAGAGGAATTAACTGTATTTTGTGGGTGAAACACGGCAGCCAATTGTGCACAGCAGTGTCCCACAGTCATGGATTGAGAGACCAACATTTTTATATATATATATATACAGGGATAATTACAAGCAGAAAGCGAACCGCCAATAAATTAATTAATTAACAATCGGGTTCCTACTTACGGCCAGGAATTGAACTCGCTTGGGCCTTGAACCCACGATCTTCTGCCCAAAAGGCTTCTGAGCCAGTTTGACATTTCTTTAAAGCAGATGCCAAGATACCACAGCTGAAACGTTAAGATGCCTTTGCAATGCTCTCCTTGAGATTTATCTCAGAATTGTGATTTTAAAAAATCCAATTTCATTCTCAGAATTCTGAGGTGCACCTTACGATAAATGTAGGGTTTGAGTGTTGCAAGGCAAAGATTTCTTTAATATACTTTTGGTAAATATAGAAAAACAGCAGTTCTTTCACTGAATTTAATGGTGAGACCAGAGTGTAGCCACAATGATCTAAACCACACAAAGTTATAAGTTTCGATGCGGAGGACAGAATACACAGACACACACGCACTGTGCACTGTTGATTTAATAACCCAGTATTACTGTTATTCAATCGGCAGCAAATCAAGCTTTGTAACAAATATCATCATGAACATACAACACACCAAATAACGATACACTCCCAGGTACATGTCCGCATCGCACAATACTCTCAAGGCAATATTAAATAGCAAGGGAACCAAATGTAAAGTAGCCTCGCTGACAGGCTAGACATGGCTTGTTGGGAATTGGGTAGGGAGGGGGCAGGTGAAGGGGCTCAATCGCCACGAAGTCAAGCACCACAAATAGGTTGTAAAAGCAGCCCAGAGGTAACGAGGTCTCGATGGTGTGGCCCCGTGGAGATGAATCCATTTCGATTTTCATCTCTGTTCCACTGCTGATTGTTGGCTTAAACACACCCAGCCACTTTGTTCATCTATTACTGGCAAGTCTCCCCGCGATGGAGTCTCTTTCCTTTCCCATCCCCCCCCCCCACCGTGAGTGTAGCATCCGTTCCGCTTCAAGAAGCAACTCTACCCAAACCCACGCTCACTGGAGATTCTGAAGGTCACAGAGATCGGGAGAAAAGATTTCAATTAAAAGTCTAATCCTTCTGGTTCAGACACGGGTGAAATTCTTCTCCCCTCCCCCCATTTCACCCTCTCGTCCTCCACCTGCTGGCCCTCCGTCTCCTCCCCTCCCCAAGGGCTTCTCAGCCTCTCACTTCACTTTAAGAGATGTTTAAGCTGGGCCTGCAGGTTAGACGAATGCTCCACGCTGTTGCAACATTTGATTTGGAGACAAAAAAAAGAGATTTTATTACAATTGAGATCAGAATCAATTATCCCTAAAAATTAACAATACTAATAATAATCCTTGTGTTTGATAACATCCTTCTGTAAAGTGACTGTGTATTTTGCAGGTGAACAGTGTAGCCAAATTGCACACAGCAACATCCCAATTACAGCCGTGAAGCGAATGATCACTTTTACTTGGGAGATTGTTGGCCAGGACCCCAAAAAGGGAAACTCTCTTCTCTTTTTGAATAGTGCCATGGATGGGCAGACGGGATCTTGGTTTAAAGTTTCATCCGAAAGCACCTATAACAATACACACTCCCCCAGTATTGACTGCACTAATCTCTGACTGTCCAGCGCCTCGTAACATCCTCCACATGTAAAAGGTACAATGCAAATGCAATTTGTTGTGTTGTTGCAGTGTCAGCCTAGCAGAAGATCAATGGACTGGATGGATATCTAGATGGGAAAGATTTATCCCAGATGGCAGGGAATGGTGGAGGAACAGAGGGAACGAGGAGCGACCAATAGAGCTGTTTTCTTGCCAAGGCCAGAAAGACACCTGGTGAATACAACAACAAGATTAAATGTGTATAGCGCCTTTCACATCGGGAGGATGTCCCAAGGCGCAGGACAGTGTACAGCATTTCAGACCCGAGCTGGGGTCAGAGGGGGAGAAGGGAGGGGAGGGGAAGGGGTTGGCAGATGGCATGGTCGAATAACATCAGGATATTGTCAGGAAGACAAGATGTGTTGGAAGAGAATCATTCACAAGGACCTTCACAGCTTACAACACCCGCGCTCCCTACCCCAACCTCCCCACCCCTCCCGCTTCTCAACATAAAGTTGATAATTTTCCAAACAATTGTCAGGATGTTTCTGTTCTTATCGGAAAGGGGAGTGGGTAGTGTCACTGTTACTTAAAATTAACAGCACCTCTGAGAATGCAAGCTCTTGTCACTAATCAGTGGGAATTGTCTCTCAGAGCAAAACCTGTCCTAGTTAAACTATTTTATTAAAATACTGAAATGTATGGGACGGGGGGGAAAAAAACAGCATTAGTATCACATTGTCTCCATCAGTGAAGGGAGCGAGAGAGGTTTTCTTGGAAAGACTTTTCCTGGACTTTTCCTGGAACCACCCAGCTAGGTTTTGAGCCAAATGATCTGGAGTAAAAGTAATGTGTAAAACCACATCAGCCACAGACACACAGGGGAGAAATGATGAGATTATCTGAGCCACTCAGATAGATCAAAACTAAGCAAACTCTTTCATTTGGTCCGCATTTCAAAGCTGTTTACCTGGCACTTTTTCTAAACTTATCCTGTTCCTAACCAACCAAAGAACATTTCTTCTCTCCCCCACCCTCCCACCAAAAATTCCCCCCACCCAAGACAAAACGTTCTTCCGATTTCAGTCCGAGCAAACAAGCAGACCCGTAATCGGTACAAGAGAAGGAAAGAGAAACACTCACTTTTTCTGAATGGCTTCTTGTCTGCATGAGAGAAAAAAACACATACAAAGAATGGAGTAAATACATATTCCTGAAACAAACCCCCCAAAAAACTGCACCTATTCGAAGCCCCAAAGGTCTGAAATTCCACCTGGTCTCAGCCCATGACACTGGTTTGGTCGAAACATTTTACCAACGGAGCAGAATTGTGGAAAGATTCTTCAATCTGACCATCCTGACGACGGACCAGCCACTTGGCTCATCGGTGGGAGATGGGGGGTTGAATGGTCTCTGAGAGCAGAGATTCTTCCCACTCAGTTCCTGTTAATCCTGCGAGACAAACGGGTAGTACCCATCTGGACAAGCAGCGGGAAGCTTGCCAGACAATGCTCTCAATGGCAAGCTTAGCTGGTTAGCTCTTTGACCGTGCCTTCAGCTCCCCTCTTGACTCTCTACCCCCTCCTCGCTCCCTCCCTTCCCTCCCCTCACCCTGACCATCTCCCCCCTCCTCGCTCCCTCCCTTCCCTCCCCTCCCCCTGACCATCTCTCCCCTGCTCGGGTCATGACCCAACTGTACAGCGCCTTGGGACGTCCTCCTGACGTGAAAGGCGCTCTATAAATGGAATCTTGTTGTTGTTGTTAAACTCTAGCACTAACCCAACGCACATCCTGGGGTCTTCAAGCCTTGGCTCTCACCCACCTATGCCTAATACTCTCCGGGATGAGGTAAGCAGAGTGCTCCCTCTGGGCAGAGAGGTCCGTATTCCATTCCAGACACAGGGAAATTCCCACGCGGAGGTGGAAATGGAACTCCCAGTCTGATTTGGATACTCTTACACACGGTGACGGGTTTCCGCGTGAGTCAGACACCCAGCTGACAAACAAAACAAAAATTTTAAAGCAAAAAGGCTGTTGGGCACAGGCCAAGACTGCAAGCCACTCGCCCCACTGTGTGGCACTGCACTGTCACTATTTATTATTGATCCTACATCCCTTTCATTTTTTTTCACAGCTCAGGGTACTTATCCGGGTCCCAGTTGAATGATTGTATTAATGTGGCCTCGATGGCAACTCAGAGGAGTCAATCCCACTTACTGGTACTGCAGATGTGTTGTTATAATCGCCATCTTACGTACGCTCTGTACAAATAAGGGAAACAAAGTTATTGAGACCAGGCCAGGCTGTACTCGAGGAAGGCAAGAGGAGAGTTGAGATGCCATCTCTTGGACCCATCAATTGCTTTCTTTACCAACGAAACTAAACCCCCAAATAACAGAGCGGATCGGGGTGGGGTATGTGGGGGGATATAATAATAATAATAATAATTCTTGCATTTGATATAGCGCTTTTCACGTCAGGAGGACGTCTCAAAGCGCTTCACAGAACACACTGTAAAGTGAATTGACTGTATATTTGTGGGCGAACGCGGCAGCCAATTGCGCACAGCAATGTCCTACAAACAGTCGTAGATTGAAAATTACCAATTTATTATTGTTTTTGGTTTTGGAGGGATTATTATTAGGCTCTGTGTGGAGTAAGGAAACTTGCCCAAGGTTTCGCCCTCTGCCTGGAATTGAACTCAGGTCTCTCGCTTGCAAAGCGAGTGCTCTAACCACTGAGCTACAGGACTCCTACAGGGATCTAGATTCTCTGGCTAACTGCTAGCCTTACATTTAATATTTAAAACAAATAAAATAAGTAAAAATAAATAAATGCTAAAATGAATATAAATAATAATAATCCTTGTACTTGATATAGCGTCGTCGGGACATCTCAAAGCGCTTCACAGGATACACTGTAAAGTGGAGTGACTGCATTTTGTACGCACATTTTTGCCACCTCTCTGCATGAAGAAATCTTTCCCAATCTCACATCTAACCATCCGAGCTCTTTAATTCAACACTTACCTCTTTGACAGCGTTGAAAGTCATCTCTCCTTCCCCCCGCCCTGTCCTGTTAATTCCTTTCCCTATTTTTACTGTCTTCTCCATCACCTAAACACCAACTCAACCTCAAACCAACAATAATAATTTGGTCACTCAATCCACAACTGTTTGTGGACACTGCTGTGCGCAATTGGCTGCCGCGTTTCACCCACAAACTATACAGTTAATTCATTTTACGTTATATCCTGTGAAGCACTTTGAGACGTCTCAACGATGTGACAATATAAATCACTGAATCATCAAATTATGCAGCACAGAAGGCCATTCAGCCCATTGTGTCTGTGCTGCTCTTTGAAGAGATCTTTCAAATCAACCCCACAAATCAAATCCCCCGCTCTCTCCCCATAGCCCTGATCAACCCCACTCCCCCGCTCTCTCCCCATAGCCCTGATCAACCCCACTCCCCCACTCTCCCCCCATAGCCCTGATCAACCCCACTCCCCCGCTCTCTCCCCATAGCCCTGATCAACCCCACTCCCCCGCTCTCTCCCCATAGCCCTGATCAACCCCACTCCCCCACTCTCTCCCCATAGCCCTGATCAACCCCACTCCCCCACTCTCTCCATAGCCCTGATCAACCCCACTCCCCCGCTCTCTCCCCATAGCCCTGATCAACCCCACTCCCCCGCTCTCTCCCCATAGCCCTGATCAACCCCACTCCCCCACTCTCTCCCCATAGCCCTGATCAACCCCACTCCCCCACTCTCTCCCCATAGCCCTGATCAACCCCACTCCCCCGCTCTCTCCCCATAGCCCTGATCAACCCCACTCCCCCGCTCTCTCCCCATAGCCCTGATCAACCCCACTCCCCCGCTCTCTCCCCATAGCCCTGATCAACCCCACTCCCCCACTCTCTCCCCATAGCCCTGATCAACCCCACTCCCCCGCTCTCTCCCCATAGCCCTGATTAACCCCACTCCCCCGCTCTCCCCCCATAGCCCTGATCAACCCCACTCCCCCGCTCTCTCCCCACAGCCCTGATCAACCCCACTCCCCCACTCTCCCCCCATAGCCCTGATCAACCCCACTCCCCCGCTCTCTCCCCATAGCCCTGATCAACCCCACTCCCCCGCTCTCTCCCCATAGCCCTGATCAACCCCACTCCCCCACTCTCTCCCCATAGCCCTGATCAACCCCACTCCCCCGCTCTCTCCCCATAGCCCTGATCAACCCCACTCCCCCACTCTCTCCCCATAGCCCTGATTAACCCCACTCCCCCGCTCTCCCCCCATAGCCCTGATCAACCCCACTCCCCCGCTCTCTCCCCATAGCCCTGATCAACCCCACTCCCCCGCTCTCTCCCCATAGCCCTGATCAACCCCACTCCCCCGCTCTCTCCCCACAGCCCTGATCAAACCCCACTCCCCCGCTCTCTCCCCACAGCCCTGATCAAACCCCACTCCCCCTGCTCTCTCCCCATAGCCCTGCAAAGTTGTCCTTTGATTTGGGATCAGGGAGGATGGAGGGGGCGGAGAGGGTGGATGTAGGAGGGTGGCCGAAGGCACGGTCGAAAGAGGAGAGTCTTGAGGGGTGCCTTGAAGGAGGCAAGGGAGGGAGCGAGGCGAATGGAGTGTGGGATGGAGTTCCTTGAGAATGTGGCGTGTGGCAGAGAGACTGAAGGCCCGACTGCCGATGGTGGGATGGGCCCGGGTGGGGGGGGGGGGGGGGGGGAAGTGGGGAGACCTGGAGCAGGCTAGTGCTGCTGAGTGGAGGGAGCAGACAGATTGATAAGGGGTTAGCAAGTCGGAGAGGTAGGAGGGGGCAAGGCCATGGTTGAAGGTGAGGACGAGAATTTTGAATTTGATCCTCTGGGGGATGGGAAGCCAGTGGAGCCGGCCGAAGGTGGTTGTGAGAGGGTCGCGGAGCCTGGTGCGGGAGAAGACATGAGCTGTAGAGATTTGGATGATCTGCAGCTTGTGGAGGGAAGAGTTGAGGAGGCTGACAAGCAGGAAGTTGGCATGATCAAGCCTGTTTGTAATGAAGGCATATATAAGGGTTTCAGCAGCCTGAAGGGTGAGGCAGTGGCGGAGTCGGGCAATGTTGTGGAGGTGGAGGAAGGCAGAGCAGCTCATGGCACGGACGTGGGGGAGAAAGGACAACTGAGGGTGAAGTGTACGTTTGTGATGCTGTCAGTGCCTGAGGTGAGGAGGCGCTGTCGGGAGCTAATCAGGAGCCTCGGTCTGGTTAACGCTCAACTGAAGAAAGTTATCTCTCATCCACAGGACTCGATGTCTGACAGACATTGTGTCAGGACAGCAGTGGGTCCTGGGGTCCAGGGTGGAGGCAGAGAGTTGAGTGCCATCTGCATACATGTGGGAGTGGACCCCATGTTTGCGGATGATGTCACTCAGAGGGAGCAGATAGATATGGCAGAGGAGGGGACCGAGGACCGAGGACAGAGCCCTGAGGAACGATGGAACACAAGATGCTGCATCAATAATGCAAGGATTACTGTTATTGAACATCAATGAGGCCATGAAATACTGACATCTTCAGCGTGCAGTATGGCGTCCTCCTGCAGGACCATGTTGCGAGCTGCCTGGCCGAGGAGCTGAGAGCACAAGTCAGAATGATTATTATTATTACCATTATTGAAATTAAAATGAATCATTCTTAGTTGATACACAGCTGCTTCCATATCAGGAGGGCTACCAAAAGCACTGACAGGGTTACGTTTGCCCATAAAACACGCAGTGACTCTACCTTGACAGGTAAAGTGGAGTGACTGTGTAATCGGTGGGAAAAGGCAGCAGTCAATTTGCACACAGCAACATCCCAACCCTGGAGCAGGTCACCAGCTGCAGAGCCACGGCCACCAGTGCAGACCCTTCACTGACCAGAAACACCTCCAACTGTCTGCCCAACACCCACTGACACACTCACACTGACACTCACACTGACACTCACCGACACACTCACACTGACACACTCACACTGACACACTCACACTGACACTCACACTGACACTCACCGACACACTCACACTGACACACTCACACTGACACTCACACTGACACTCACACCGACACTCACCGACACACTCACACTGACACTCCGACACACTCACACTGACACTGACACTGACACTCACACTGACACTCACACTGACACTCACACTGACACTCACACTGACACTCACACTGACACTCACACTGACACACTCACACTGACACACTCACACTGACACTCACCGACACACTCACACTGACACTCACACTGACACACTCACACTGACACTCACACTGACACACTCACACTGACACTCACCGACACACTCACACTGACACTCACACTGACACTCACACTGACACTCACACCGACACTCACCGACACACTCACACTGACACTCCGACACACTCACACTGACACTCACACTGACACACTCACACTGACACTCACACTGACACTCACACTGACACTCACACTGACACACTCACACTGACACACTCACACTGACACACTCACACTGACACACTCACACTCACACTGACACACTCACACTGACACTCACACTGACACACTCACACTGACACTCACACTGACACACTCACACTGACACTCACACTGACACACTCACACTGACACACTCACACTGACACACTCACACTGACACTCACACTGACACACTCACACTGACACACTCACACTGACACTCACACTGACACACTCACACTGACACACACATACTGACACTCACACTGACACACTCACACTGACACACTCACACTGACACTCACACTGACACACTCACACTGACACTCACACTGACACACTCACACTCACACACTGACACTGACACACTCCCACTGACACTCACACTGACACACTCACTGACACACTGACACTGACACACTCACACTGACACACTCACACTGACACTCACACTCACACTGACACACTCACACTGACACTCACACCAACACACTCACACTGACACACACTGACACACTCACACTGACACTCACACTGACACTCACACTGACACACTCACACTGACACACACTGACACACTCACACTGACACACTCACACTGACACACTCACACTGACACACTCACACTGACACACTGACACTGACACACTCACACTGACACTCACACTGACACACTCACACTGACACACTCACACTGACACACTCACACTGACACACTCACACTGACACTCACACTGACACTCACACTGACACTCACACTGACACACTCACACTGACACACTCACACTGACACACTCACACTGACACTCACACTGACACACTCACACTGACACACTCACACTGACACACTCACACTGACACACACTCACACACTCACACTGACACACTCTGACACACTCACACTGACATACTCTGACACTCACACTGACACACTCACACTGAAACTGACACACTCACACTGACACTCACACTGACACTCACACTGACACTCACCGACACACTCACACTGACACTCCGACACACTCACACTGACACTCACACTGACACTGACACTGACACTCACACTGACACTCACACTGACACTCACACTGACACTCACACTGACACTCACACCGACACTCACCGACACACTCACACTGACACTCCGACACACTCACACTGACACTCACACTGACACACTCACACTGACACTCACACTGACACTCACACTGACACTCACACTGACACACTCACACTGACACTCACACTGACACACTCACACTGACACACTCACACTGACACACTCACACTGACACACTCACACTGACACTCACCGACACACTCACACTGACACTCACACTGACACACTCACACTGACACTCACACTGACACACTCACACTGACACTCACACTGACACACTCACACTGACACACTCACACTGACACACTCACACTGGCACACTCACACTGACACACTCACACTGACACACTCACACTGACACTCACACTGACACACTCACACTGACACACACATACTGACACTCACACTGACACACTCACACTGACACACTCACACTGACACTCACACTGACACACTCACACTGACACTCACACTGACACACTCACACTCACACACTGACACTGACACACTCCCACTGACACTCACACTGACACACTCACTGACACACTGACACTGACACACTCACACTGACACACTCACACTGACACTCACACTCACACTGACACACTCACACTGACACTCACACCAACACACTCACACTGACACACACTGACACACTCACACTGACACTCACACTGACACTCACACTGACACTCACACTGACACACTCACACTGACACACACTGACACACTCACACTGACACACTCACACTGACAAACTCACACTGACACACTGACACACTGACACACTCACACTGACACACTCACACTGACACTCACACCGACACACTCACACTGACACACACTGACACACTCACACTGACACACTCACACTGACACACTCACACTGACACTCACACTGACACTCACACTGACACACTCACACTGACACACTCACACTGACACACTCACACTGACACACTCACACTGACACACTCACACTGACACACTCACACTGACACTCACACTGACACACTCACACTGACACACTCACACTGACACACTCACACTGACACACACTCACACACTCACACTGACACACTCTGACACACTCACACTGACATACTCTGACACTCACACTGACACACTCACACTGAAACTGACACACTCACACTGACACTCACTCTGACACACTCACACTAACACTCACATTGACACACTCACACTGACACTGACACACTCACACTGACACACTGACACACTCACAGACACACACTGACACACTCACACTGACACTCACTCTGACACACTCACACTGACAAACTGACACTGACACACTCACACTGACACACACTGACACACTCACACACTCTGACACACTCACACTGACAAACTCACACTGACACACACTGACACTCACACACTGACACACACACACTCACACACACTCACACTGACACACACTGACACTCACACACTGACACACACACTGACACACATACACTGACACACACACACACTCACACACTGACACTCACACACTGACACACACTGACACACAAACACACACACACTGACACTCACACACTGACACACACACACTCACACACACACACTCACACACACACTCACACACACTGACACTGACATACTCTGACACACTCACACTGACACACTCACACTGAAACTGACACACTCACACTGACACTCACACTGACACTGACACACTCACACTGACACACACTGACACACTCACATTGACACACACTGACACACTCACACTGACACACACTGACACTCACACACTGACACACACACACTCACACACACTCACACTGACACACACTGACACTCACACACTGACACACACACACACTCACACTGACACACACTGACACACACACACACTCACACACACTCACACACTCACACTGACCCACACTGACACTCACACACTGACACTCACACACTGACACACACACACTGACACACACTGACACTCACACAGACTCACACTGACACACACTGACACTCACACTGACATATTCTGACACACTCACACTGACACACTCACACTGACACTCACTCTGACACACTCACACTGACACTCACTCTGACACACTCACACTGACACTCACATTGACACACTCACACTGACACACACTGACACACTCACACTGACACACACTGACACACTCACACTGACACACTCTGACAAACTCACACTGACACTCACACTGACAAACCGACACTGACACACTCACACTGACACACACTGACACACTCACACTGACACACTCTGACACACTCACACTGACAAACTCACACTGACACACTGACACTCACACACTGACACACACACACTCACACTCACACACTGACACTCACACACTGACACACACTGACACACAACCACTCACACACTGACACTCACACACTGACACACACACACTCACACACACACACTGACACACACACTCACACACACTCACACTGACATACTCTGACACACTCACACTGACACACTCACACTGAAACTGACACACTCACACTGACACTCACACTGACACTGACACACTCACACTGACACACACTGACACACTCACATTGACACACACTGACACACTCACACTGACACACTGACACTCAACACACTGACACATACACACACTCACACACACTCACACTGACACACACTGACACAAACTGACACTCACACACTGACACACACTGACACACACACACACTCACAGACACTCACACTGACACACACTGACACTCACACACTGACACTCACACACTGACACACACTGACACTCACACACACTCACACTGACACACACTGACACGCACACTGACACACACACACTCACACACACTCACACTGACACACACTGACACTGACACACTGACACTCACACACTGACACTCACACACTGACACACACACACTCACACACTGACACACACACACACTCACAGACACTCACACTGACACACACTGACACTCACACACTGACACTCACACACTGACACACACTGACACTCACACACACTCACACTGACACACACTGACACGCACACTGACACACACACACTCACACACACTCACACTGACACACACTGACACTGACACACTGACACTCACACACTGACACTCACACACTGACACACACACACTCACACACACTCACACTGACACACACTGACACTGACACACTGACACTCACACACTGACACTCACACACTGACACACACACACTCACACACACTCACACTGACACACACTGACACTTACACACTGACACACACACTCACACTGACACACACTGACACTCACACACTGACACACACACACACACTGACACACACACACTCACACTGACACACACTGACACTGACACACTGACACTCACACACTGACACTCACACACTGACACACACACACTCACACACACTCACACTGACATACACTGACACTCACACACTGACACACACACACACTCACACTGACACTCACTCTGACACACTCACACTGACACTCACTCTGACACACTCACACTGACACTCACATTGACACACTCACACTGACACACACTGACACACTCACACTGACACACACTGACACACTCACACTGACACACTCTGACAAACTCACACTGACACTCACACTGACAAACCAACACTGACACACTCACACTGACACTCACACACTGACACACTCACACTGACACACTCTGACACACTCACACTGACAAACTCACACTGACACACTGACACTCACACACTGACACACACACTCACACTCACACACTGACACTCACACACTGACACACACTGACACACAACCACTCACACACTGACACTCACACACTGACACACACACACTCACACACACACACTGACACACACACTCACACACACTCACACTGACATACTCTGACACACTCACACTGACACACTCACACTGAAACTGACACACTCACACTGACACTCACACTGACACTGACACACTCACACTGACACACACTGACACACTCACATTGACACACACTGACACACTCACACTGACACACTGACACTCAACACACTGACACATACACACACTCACACACACTCACACTGACACACACTGACACAAACTGACACTCACACACTGACACACACTGACACACACACACACTCACAGACACTCACACTGACACACACTGACACTCACACACTGACACTCACACACTGACACACACTGACACTCACACACACTCACACTGACACACACTGACACGCACACTGACACACACACACTCACACACACTCACACTGACACACACTGACACTTACACACTGACACACACACTCACACTGACACACACTGACACTCACACACTGACACACACACACACACTGACACACACACACACTCACACTGACACACACTGACACTGACACACTGACACTCACACACTGACACTCACACAC
Organism: Callorhinchus milii; assembly: GCF_018977255.1. NCBI lineage: Eukaryota > Metazoa > Chordata > Chondrichthyes > Chimaeriformes > Callorhinchidae > Callorhinchus > Callorhinchus milii. The sequence continues at coordinate 318,774 of NW_024704748.1, read as the reverse complement.
TGACACACACACACTCACACACACTCACACTGACATACACTGACACTCACACACTGACACACACACACACTGACACACACACACACTCACACTGACACACACTGACACTCGCACACTGACACACACACACTGACACACACACACACATTCACACACTGACACACACACACTGACACACTCTGACACACTCGCAGTGACACACTCGCTGACACTCACACTGACACACACTGACACACTCGCACTGACACACTCGCTGACACCGGAGGTTCCGGCTGTGTGTTTGTGTGCGGGTGTTTGCTGCCCCCCCGTCCCCCCCCCGTCCCCCCGCCCCCCCGGTCCCCCTGTCCCCCCCGCCCCCCCCCGCCCCCCCCCGGTACCTCACAGCTCCGGGAGCCCTTCAGGATCTGTCTGGTCAGCGCGATGACGTCAGTGGTGCAGGTGGAGACTTTGTCGGACAACAAACCCTTCACTGACTGACCATAGCGCGCCTGCGGGTCAGCCGCCATCTTGGCTCGGCCTTCAGCTACTGCGCATGCTCAGCGCCGACAGCGGGGCGGGGCTGTGAGGGCGGGGCTCAGTGTGGGCGGGGCTCGGGGCGGGCGGGGCTCGGTGTGGGGCGGGGCTCGGTGTGGGCGGGGCTCGGGGTGGGCGGGGCTCGGTGTGGGGCGGGGCTCGGTGTGGGGTGGGGCTCGGGGCGGGCGGGGCTCGGTGGGGGCGGGGCTCGGGGCGGGGCGGGGCTCGGGCGGGCGGGGCTCGGTGTGGGGCGGGCGGGGCTCGGTGGGCGGGCGGGGCTCGGTGTGGGGCGGGCGGGGCTCGGTGGGGCGGGCGGGGCTCGGTGTGGGGCGGGCGGGGCTCGGTGTGGGGCGGGCGGGGCTCGGTGTGGGCGGGCGGGGCTCGGGGCGGGCGGGGCTCGGTGGGGCGGGGCTCGGTGCGGGGCGGGGCTCGGGGCGGGCGGGGCTCGGTGTGGGGCGGGCGGGGCTCGGTGTGGGCGGGCGGGGCTCGGTGGGGCGGGCGGGGCTCGGTGTGGGGCGGGCGGGGCTCGGTGTGGGACGGACGGGGCTCGGGGCGGGCGGGGCTCGGGCGGGCGGGGCTCGGGCGGGTGGGGCTCGGGGCGGGTGGGGCTCGGGGCGGGCGGACTCGGAGTGGGGTGGGGCTCGGGGCGGGCGGGGCTCGGGGCGGGCGGGGCTCGGGGCGGGCGGGGCTCGGGGCGGGCGGGGCTCGGGGCGTGTGCTTTGCTCCGGCTCCCGGTCCCTGGTGCTCTCCAGCTGTCTGGGGGTCGGGGTCGGGGTGAGTGTGACCTTCCTGCAGCTGAACACGGACAGCGTGGAAGCCATACTCCTCGGCTCCCGGCAATGTCTTCCCTCCGCACATCTTTTTATATTGTTGTATGGTTTGTGGGACACTGTTGTGTGCAATTGGCTGTTGTGTTTCATCCAGAAATCACACAGTCATTCTGTGAAGGGCTTTGAGACATCTCAGCAACATGATACGGCATATATCAAAAGCAAGGATTATTATTAATCTCTGCAAAAGTTTAGGCTCAGGTTAATAATAATAATAATAATAATTGCTGTGCGCAATTGGCTGCCGCGTTCACCCACAAATATACAGTTAATTCACTTTACAGTATATTCTGTGAAGCGCTGTGGGACGTCTGGAAGACGTGAAAAGCGCTATATCAAATGCAAGGATTATTATTATTATTAAGAGAGGGAGGCAGCGCACATTCCAGTCCTGGCTGATAATCCCCCAGATAAGATTGGTCACATTCCATGGTTGTTTGTAGGACATTGTGTTGAAGTGGTTTGAGATGTCCTCCCAATTGAAAGGCGTATCAAATGTAAGGATTATTATCAAATGTGAAATGTTTGCATTCTCTTCGGTTTGGTGTGGGGTTTCAGCAGTTGTGCTTGGTTTTGGGGCCCTGCTCCCCCAGTGGCATTGTTTCATGTGGGCTTTCTGACATTCCTATTTTCTTGGTTCCCACATCGCCTGTTTGATGAGTCATTTGCAAATTTCACAGCCTGTGCTTTGCTGCAGGTCATAAGAGCAGTTCAAGGTTCTATCAACCCTTTAAGAGTCCCCTCTTTCACTCCACTTCAGAAGCCTCACGCAGATTACTGAAGCGGTGATTCAGGGTGAGGGGAAGATGAGTCTTGTTGTGGCTGCTGTGATTCTCATTCTTGGTTTTGTGGTCTTATCCATCAATAGAGTTGGACTCATCCAGAGAAAACTCAAAGGCACCAAGCTCCCCGCCAGCCTGCCCACCCTGCCATTGATCGGAAGCCTCCTGAGTCTGTGGAGTGACGACCAGCCTCATATCCTCTTCCAGAAGCTGCAGAAGAAATATGGGGAGATTTATTCCTTGATGCTGGGCTCACACTATGTGGTGGTGGTCAACAACTACCAACACGCCAAAGAGGTGCTGCTTAAAAAGGGCAAGATCTTTGGTGGGAGACCCAAGTCGGTAAGATTTTTAGCTTTTCAACAAAAACAAAAACACCAAATTGGAGTCCCGTAGCCTATTGCCTATTGCCTAGAGCACTCGACTCACAAGCAAGAGGACTCTAGTTTGATCCCCGGGCAGGGCAAAACATTAGGCAAATTTCCTTACTCCACACGCCTCTGTTATACTTGTTATACCTGTTATACCTTTGTTTACTCAATCCACGACCGTTTATGGTACTCTGCTGTGCACAGTTGGCTGCCACGTTTTGCCCACAAAAATACAGCCACTCCACTTTGTGTTATATTCTGTGAAGCGTTTTGAGACTTCTCAAGGATGTGATAAGGCGCTATATCAAAATGCGAGGATTATTATTATTATTCAATTGCATTTACGCAGCACCCTTTCATGTCGGGAGGAGGTCCCGAGGTGCTGAATGGTGTTTAACGGCACAATGTCACAGATCGAAGGATAAAGCCTCCGACTCGCTTCAAGTCTTAAACAAGAATATATTTGACACAAAATGCAAAGCTGGAAATCTGCCTGAAACATTAGCTCATTTTCCTATCTCCATGGATGCTGCATCCTGCGTGTTCCCAGCAGCTTCTGTGGTTATATAATACATTTGACATATGAGCCTTTCTTGCTCAGACAAAGACAGTCTCAAAGCGTTTTTACAGGATTTGTAATTAAGGTGCAACCATTGTGTATTTTATTGGCAAAAGCAGCTGTTGGCCAGGACACCGAGAGAGAAACTCTCTTCTCTTTTCCCTATAGCACGCAGGATATTCGTTATCTGCATAAACAGGGTACTGATTTGGTCTCGGGATAATATCTCGTTATGATAAACACCACCACATTCCTCTCCACACTGTCCTGGATTTCAGCCTGGACCATCAGCTTAAAGTCCCCGATGTGGGGAGAGAACCCACGATCTACAAGAGTGCAACCGACGGTGTCAGGCTGACAAGACCCCACACTTGTGGGGTAGGGACTTTTTTTCGAAACATTGTCTGGTTTGTCATTTATTTACTGCACCGTCAACACCACTTCAAGATTATGTCGCCCACAAAACACACAGCGCTCTTTTGTGAAATAGTCACTGCTTTTTACCATAAATCTTGTGCTACGCTTTTAAAAAATTGCAAGATTATTACATTTGACATTGCCAGCCCGGCTAAATGGATAGTGCTCACATCTCTGGCTTAAGAGGCTGTGGGTTCAAGCCCTAAATTGGGACCTGAAATTAAATCATCTAAACTGACACTCCAATGCAATGCGGGGGTTGCATTGCGGGAGATGCCGTCCTGTGGATGAGACATTAACCCGAGGTCCCGTCTTCTGTTCAGGTGGATGTTAAAGATCCCGAGGTGCTATTTGAAAAGAGAAGAGAATTTCTCTCTCCCAGTGTCCTGGCCAACATCTCCCAAGTAAAATTGATCATTTTCTTCATGGCTGCTTGTGGGACATGGCTGCCATATTTCTAACAAAATTAATTAATTTGCTGCAGATCCTTTCGCAAAGTAAGAGATTTGTAAAAGACTAGGTTTTTGTTCCGCCGGGGCATGATTGAAGAAGAATGTTGCTTTAAATTCTCAGCAGCTGCCAGACAGACTGACCAAGGTCAGAGAGGCTGTTTCAGAGAGAAATATTCAGAATAACAATTCCGTTCCTTACATTTGATAAATCAGGAGGAGGTCAAAGCGCTTTACAGGATTTATTGTCAAGTGTAGTGACTGTGTAATTTATGAAGTGAACCCGGCAGCCAATTTGCCCACAACACCGTCCCCACAAACAGCCATGAAGTAAATGACAATTCTATCCGGGGATTGTTAGCCATGAAACCGTCTTCCGTCTTATGTCTAAACAGGCACAGAAGGGACCTCAGTTTAACGTCTCATCGAAAGGACAGCACCTCTGACAATGCAGCATCCCCCAGCACTGCATTTGAGCATCAGCCTAGATTGTGAGCTCAAAGTGTTAAAATGGGGGCTTGAAACCATAACAATAGAGACTGGGTGAGCCAGATTGACAATGCACATAACAATAATAATAATTAAAATCCTTGCATTTGACACAGCGCCTTATTATGTCTTCAAGACTGCTATGAACTGCTATATAGCAGTTCATAGAATATACTGTAAAATGAATTTGTGGGTAAAACGCGGCAGCCAATTACGCACAGCAGTGTCCCACAAACTGTCGTGGATTGAGTGACCAAATTATTATTAGTAGTATTTTTTTGCCAATCAACTAACAACTGGGTTCCTACTTACTGCTACATAAACACATGTGTGTGGAGTAAGGAAACTTGTGTAAAGTTTCGCCCTGTCCTGGAAATGAAACCAGTGCTCTAATCAGTACGCTACAGGTCATCCTATAATCAAGTGAAAGTAATTTATTTATCCTCTTTCTCTCTCGCTCTCTCGTCCTCAGGTAACCACAGACTTGCTCTCCAGAGATGGGAAGGACATTGCATTTGCCACTTACAGTCCAACCTGGAGATTTCACAGGAAGCTGGTCCACTCTGCGCTCTGTATGTTTGGTGAAGGGACGTCCTCCATTGAGAAGATCAGTAAGAGGTCTTTTTGTGTTGGTCGTCTGTCTGACACCTGCGGAAACTCAGCAGCAGGTTATCAAAGCAGTCAGGCTTTCAGCCTTTCTGCCCCGCTCACTGAAACTCCATCCCACTCATTAAACTCCATCCCCCCATCACCCCAGCCCTCGCCAGACTCCACTGGCTCCCTATCATCCCCACTAAACCCCGTCCCCCCATCACCCCAGCTCTCTCCACTGGCTCCCTATCACTGAACAGACCAATTTCAACATCTTCACACTCGTCTTCAAATCCCTTCCTGCCCTGGCACCTCGCTACCTCTCTGACCTGCTTACTCTCCATTGCCTCCGCTCGCCTGGCTCCAGCCTCCTAATTGTCCCTTGTCCCCTCTGTTCTACCATCAGTGGTCGCACTTTCAGCACTATGCGCCGAAACTCTGGAACTCTCCCCCTCAATCCTCAATCGTGTGTTTTTGTTGATCTTGCCCCCACAGTTTGCGATCAGGCAACCTCCATGTGCCTCAACTTCCAAAGTCTCCTGGACTCCCCCATGGACCCGAGCCAGGATCTGATCCACGCTGTCACCAACGTGGTGTGTACCCTCTGCTTCAACTCCTCCTACAAAAGGAACGACCCTGAGTTCCTGACCATGCTCAACTACAGCAAAGGCATTGTGGACACAGTGGCCAAGGACAGCCTAGTGGACATCTTCCCCTGGCTACAGGTACCTACAACAACAACAACTTGCATTTACATAGCACCCCTCACACAAGGTAGTGTCCCACAGCTCATTTAGCCGTGGCAGAGCACAAAGCCAAGTTGGGGGGAGATGACTGTAGGCATGGTTGAAGACACTGCAGATGTAATCTGAAGATGGGGAACGAAGGGGCAAGGTGGAGGGATGGAGGAAGAGAGTTCCAGAGTTTTGGGGCGTGGTGGCTGAAAGTGCGGCCACCGATGGTGGAACGGAAGGTGCGAGAGACAAGCAGGAGGCTGGAGCCAGTTGAGCGGAAGCAACGAATAGTTAATTGGGGGTTAAGCAGGTTGGAGAGGTAGGAGGGTGCCAGGCCGGCCATAAAGTGATTTAAAAACTAGTATGAGGATCTTGAAATTGATCCATTCGGTGATTGGGAGCCAGTGGAGCCTGATCTGTATAAATAGTACAATCACCAAAGTCGTACATTTGCCCAAAGTCCCATTGAATTTCCTATTATTTATAAATTTGGCACAACTCGTACTTTACATGAGTCATATTAAATGTGTGATCCCAACTGATACAATGTGTGCGAGGGTTACTGTAATAATCCTTACATTAATAATCCTAAATCAAATGACTTAGTGCCCTATTATGTCGTCGAGGTGTCTTATAGCGCTTCACAGAATATATTGTAAAGTGGATTGACTGTGTATTTTGTGGCCGAAATGTGGCAGCCAATTGTGCAGAGCAGCGTCCCACAAACAGTTGGAGTTTGAATGGCCAAATTATTTATGTGCTTAGTTGCAGCTTTGCTTCTAACCAAAGGATCCAATATGGAATGCAGATTGACAAACAGACAGACATTTCATCTTTATCTACACTCCTGTGGGAGGACTCCTGTTGGAGGACTCATTTTGGCCGTACTGTTCTTTGAGTCGGCTACTCATTTTGGCGCACTGTTGCAGTCCTTTCAGCATTGAAGTGCAGCCGCGCTGTTCTTTCTTCTTCAGTTTAATTTAATGAAACTCTTCTGTCGAGTAATTTTACTTGTCCTTGAAATGTTTGATTTTCGTTTAGGCATTTTTATAATGATCAATATAAATATATAATTTATAATCACTGGGACGTCCTCCCGACGTGAAAGGCGCTTTAAAAATGTAATTTTGTTGTTGTTGCCGCGGCTTAGCTTCATCCGTGCTCTTTATTTTGTTCCTGCTGTTCGCCTACAGCACAGCACCACTTTGACTCGGCGGCCACCAGTAACTGCAGCAAAAGACGCAAAACTGAAATACATTTTAGGTCATAACTCATGAACGATAGGAGATACCCAAAAACAAGTCTGCCCATGTCACTCCAAGACCTTTCCGATGAGGTATAAATTTTATCAACAGGAACGTCAATTGGTTATTGAGATCCTTCTTGAAGCATAGACAGACAGACAAACATTGTTATAGTATAAGTGTGCGTATGTATTTATTTGAAGGGATTTTTACCCCCAGAAAGCGACCACCAATCAAATAATAACCAGCTTCCTACTTACTGCTATGTAAACAGAGTATGTGGAGTAACAAAACTTGCATAAGCTATTGCCCTGTCTGGGAATCGAACCTGGGTGCTCTCGCTTGCGAGGTGAGCGCACTAAATACCGTGCTATGGGACTCTGATAGCGTAATGGTTATCGCGCACGCCTCGCAAGGGAGATCTCCCAGGTTCAATTCCCGGGTGGGGTGAAACATTAGGCAAGTTTCCTTACTCCACTGAATTCAATTGTGACTGGGCAGTGAATAGGAATGGGAACTCTGGTTGAGGCTGAACACAGATTTATTTGAGGAACAGCTGGAAGGGAAGATGTTGGGGTGGTGGGATTTCTGGAGAACGAGATCAAGGTAGGCCTTCCTCATCTCCTCGACCCCCTCGGTTACCCTGCCTCACACAGCATGTCCATTACTTTTTCTCCAGATTTTCCCCAACAAAGACCTTGATAAACTGAAACAATGCATCGTGATGAGAGATAAAATCCTGCACAAGAAGTTTCAGGAACACAAGGTGAGTGACAATCACATCTCCCCAGCCATAGCGTGTCAGAGCTGACAGGCAGCCACTGTGCCCCGAAATTCTGGAACAATCTCCCTCAACCCCTCCACTTTACCCCATCATCAGGTTGCACCTGAAGGCTTTCCCCTTCGCCCGTGCCTATGGTCACCTCCCCCTCCCCCCTGGCTTGGGTCGTACTCCGCCACTGTCAAGTGCTCTGGGATGCCGCCCTGCATGAGGGGCGCCGTGTAAGTGCAGGTTGTTGTTTATGCCCCTGATGTTGAGATAATTCAGCACCTTGCCTACCTCAGCATTACGTCCCTGATTTCTCTCCCAGGAAAATTACACCGATAACTCTACCAATGATCTGCTGGATGCGTTGCTCACAGCCAAGATGAACGCAGAAAACAACAACAGTCTGTCTCAGGGAGCCGGGATGACAGACGATCATCTCCAAATGACTGTGGCCGATATCTTCGGGGCTGGAGTGGAAACCACCAGCACCGTCCTGAGGTGGATTTGGGCTTATCTCATCCACAACCCTGAGGTAAGGCTACTTCGATCAATGTCAAGCTATGTGGGTTTAGCCAGTTAGACTCCAGCAGTTACCCCAACACAAACTCTGGGTTACCCCCAAGCCTTGGCTCTTGCCAACCTGCGCCTATTACTCTCTGGAATTAGGTAAGCAGGATGCATCCCTCAGGGAGAGAGAGAGCGCATTACAATCCAACAATTTATCTCTGGGATTTCCATGTGTAGGTGGGAGTTTCTTTCTCCTGGTGTCCTGGCAATCAACTACCCCAAAATAAAATTGGTCACCCACTGCATGGCTGTATGCGGAAACATTGCTGTGTGCAAACTGGCTGCTGCGTTTCGCCCACACAATACAGTCACTACACTTTACAGTATATACTGTGAAGTGCTTTGAGACATCTCAATAACATGGTAAAGTGCTGTATCAAATGCAACGATTATTAATTATTATGATTATTATTGTTATATTATTTCTTCTCTTGTTTTCTCTCATTTCCTCCCTTTGGGCTGTCCATCACCACAGGTGCCATCCTTCAAATGAGACAGTGAGATTGAGCTGCCAGTGTAAGCCAGGACACTGGGACTCTGTGATGGGAGTTGGGGGTATTCTGGAAGGAATGAGATAAAATGTTTCTCTGACTATGATTTCACCACAAAATATACAGTCAATCCGCTTTATCCTGTGAAGCGCTTTGAGATGTTTCAGTGATGTGATGATAATAATAATAATAATAAATCTTGCATTTGATATAGCATCATCACATCTTCAAGAAGGCAAAGCGCTTCACAGAATATACTGTAAAGTGAATTAACTGTATATTTGGTGGGCAAAATGTGGCAGCCAATTGCACACAACAGTGTCCCACAAACAGGTGTGGATTAAGTGACCAAATTATTATTCTTATTTACTTCTTGAAGGGATTGTTACCCCTGGAAAAGTGATCCGCCAACCAACTAAGAACCGGGTTACTACTTACTGCTAGATAAACAGAGGCGTGCGGAGTAAGGAAACTTGCCCAACATTTCACTCTGCCTGGTAATCGAATCCAGGTCTCTCACTGTGAGGAGAGTGCTCTAACCACTAAACTATAGGACTCTACGATTAGGATACCATATCAATGCAAGGATTATTATTACTATTATTACGATTATATTTCTTCCTAGAACTCTCCCTGTTGTCTTTTGGTTGCTGTTCAGCTTGTGCCTTTCAACTATTCAGATTTGCCTACAAAACAGTCACTACATATCATAGTAAAAACCTGTGAAGCGCTTTGAGACACTCCTGAGGTAAAAGGAGTTTTATCAAATTCAAGGATTATTAAAATTATTAATCCTTGCATTTGATATAGTGCCATGTCAATTCATCGAGATGCCTCACAACGCTTTGCAGGTTATACTGTAAAGTGTAGTGACTGTGGTTTTATTATTGTTCAGAAGAGGACTGCACATTTGGATCCTTTCTTTGATTTGGGCTTTTCCTTTGCAAAGCCATCCCACCATCCCTTTACCTCGTCCCCTCCACCACCCCCTTGCCTCCTTCAAGGCCTGTCTCAAAATCCTGCTCTTCGACCTCGCCTTTGGTCACCTTCCTATCCCCACCCTCCCTGACCCTCCCACCCCTGATCCCAACCACCAGCTCGGGCCCAAATCCTCTCGACCTGAGAGGCGCTGTGTAAAAGTAATTTGTTGTTGCTGTTTTAGGTGCAGAAAAGAATACACGAGGAGATGGACAACAAGATTGGATTTGATAGGCTGCCGAAATTGAATGATAAAAGCAGCTTGCCCTACCTCAACGCAACCATCAGTGAAGTCCTCCGCATTCAGCCAGTGGCACCTCTTTTAATACCACATGTGGCTTTAGCAGACAGCAGGTAAGTCCTGCTGACACAAGAGATATTTCATGCTTTCAGTCTATCTAGCAAATCCACATGTAGAGAAGTGGTTAGAGCAAGCGAGAAGACCCAGGTTCAATTTCAAGGTGGGTTGAAACCTTGGCAAGTTTCCTCACTCCACACACATGTCTCTGTTTAGCTAGAAAGTTGTTGGGATTTACTATGAAGTGGAGTGACTGTGTATTTTGTAGGTGAACCCAGCAGCCAATATATACATGGCAGGATCCCGCAGACAGCCATGGAATGAGTGACCCAATTTTATTTGGGGATTGTTGGCCTGGACTCTGGGAGAGAGAAACGCTCTGTTCTTTTCGTATACACTGCTGGATCTTCAACAGGCAGACGGAACCTCGGTTTAATGCCAAATCTGTAGATGGCACCTCCAACAATGCAACATCCCCCCTAGTGCTGCATTGGAGCGTCAGCTTAGACTATGTGGCAATAAGGGACAGCGGCAATATCCCTTTCAAATCAGGACGTCCCAAAGTGCTGGACAGTTAAGGATTTGGACCCGAGCTGGAGGTTGGGATCAGGAAAGGGGTAGGGCAGGGGTAGGGATAAGGTGGGGCAGGAGTAGGAGCATGATCGAAGGCACAATCGAAGAGGAAGGTCTTGAGTCAGACATTTTATATAAAAACTTGATAATAAACCCATAATTTGATCCTCTCAGCATTGGTGACTGGACTATTCCTAAGGGAACTCGCGTCATCATCAACCTGTGGTCTGTGCACCACGATGAACAAGAATGGAAGAACCCAGCAACCTTTGATCCTGGTAAGAACGTCTCCTCTGCTGCCCTCTTCACTATCAATAGCCAAGCCATCAGCCACCCTGCCACTAACCTCCAGCTGCCTGTCTTAAGTCCTCCCCTTTTTGCCTCCTCCATCTTTAAATCCCATTTGAAAACTTTCATCTCACACCTGGGTGGCTACAAAAACCTACCTTGTTGACTGGGGAAACTCCCTTCTTTTTTTGAGCATGCCACAGGATCTTTAACGCCGCACAAGTGGGACCTCGGGTTAATGTCTCATCCAAAGGATGGCGTCTCTGATAATTTAGCGCTCCCCCCAAAGCACTGCGCTGGAGTGCCAGCCCAGACCATGAGTTGCCCAACGTGCGGCTTGAACCATATAATCTTTGCATCTGACATATGGAGAGGGAAGATAATAATAATCCTTGCATTTGATATAGCGCCTTATCACACCGTTGAGAAGCCTCAAAGCGCTTCACAGAATATAGTGTAAAGTGAATTGACTGTTTATTTTGTGGGTGAAACGCAGCAGCCAATTGCGCACAGCAGCGTCCCACAAACTGTCGAGGATTGCGTGACCAAATGTTCCTTTTTTGTTTTCGGAGGGCTTATTACCCGGAAAGCCATCCGTCAATCGACTAACAAGTGGGTTCCTACTTATTGCTAGATAAACAGAGGCGTGTGTGTGGAGTAATGAAAATTTGCCTAAGGTTGCTCTCCTTTAAGCGTCTGGAATTGTAAATGTTATTGTTTTCCAGGTCGGTTTCTGGATGAAGATGGGAACCACATTTACTCGCCCTCTGGGAGCTACCTTCCCTTTGGAGCTGGGGTCAGAGTTTGCCTGGGAGAGGCCTTGGCTAAGATGGAAATATTCCTCTTCATGGCCTGGATTCTCCAGCGTTTCACTATAGAGTGTCCGGAGGGTCAGCCGCTGCCCAGTTTAAGTGGCAAGTTCGGGGTCGTGTTGCAGCCCAAGAAGTTCATGGCCCAACTGAGACCCAGGACAGCCTGGCAGAAACTAGGGCAGAGCAATTAAAAGAGCAATGTGCCTTCCGTGAGCCCATGGGTTTGGGACAGGAACATCATTAACTTCAATGAGACCGATAAAGTTAACGCTTATTCCAGCTAAATATCTAGTAACTATTGTGTTGTGTAACAACTGTTGTGGTGAGTACATGGCAGTGGCTTTATTATCTTCCAAACACTAGGGTGGGTTGAACATTTGACCAGATTGTACCTCCCAAACACTGCTAAGTGTATGTTGCATGACCCAGTATATGTTTTAATGAATGTTCGCTATATGTTGTGCACGGCTTCCTGGAAAGCAAAGTATATAAAAAACACACGCAATCACCAATGACATAATTAGCTTCGGAGTGAAAAGTCTAGAAAGTCTAAGTGGGTTAGCAATCCTGAGAATTTCAAATCACACCATTTCCTTCAGGACAGGAATCAATCTTTCCTCCCTCCAGGGATGGGGGGAATTATTTTTTCATTGGATGAATCCCAGGAATCTTGGAGCAATCAGCAAGGGTGGGAATTAGATGGGAAAGTGATGGGGAAGGAAGGGATATTGGGGATCCAGGTTGGACCGAGGCAGGTATATTGCGGTATTTCAAGAATAAATCGTGCTCTCAATGCCAATCTGTGTGGTCTCAGCTGGTTAAACTCAACAACAACTTGCATTTACACAATACCCTTCACGCAGACGCAGGCAGAGCGCTTAAACAGTGACACTGAGGCGGGGAGACAGAGGAGGTGACCGTAAGGACTGTCGAAGAGGAAGGTCTTCAGTCGTAATCTAAAACAACAACAAAATTACATTTATGGAGCGCCCCGGGAGGACGTCCCAAGGAGTTGGACAGTCAGGAGTCGGGACCCGAGCATGGTGGGTAGGGGTGAGGGAAGGCAGAGAGGTGGGAGGGCGACCAAAGGCACGAACGAAGAGGAGGGTCTTGAGACTGGCCTTGAAGGAGACAAGGGAGGAAGCGAGGCGAAGGGACTGTTTGGTTGGAGTTCTAGAACGTGGGTGCAGAGACGCTGAAAGCGGGTCGGGCAGGAGACATGGAGTAGATCAGAGCCTAAAACAGCGGAGAGGGCGAGGCAGAGGGATTAAGGGATAGAGATCCAAAGTTTCAGGGCTTAGTGGCTATGATTTGCCGCAGTAAGAATAACATGAGGCTGTTTAAAAAGTAACATCATGTCTTCATTGAAAGGTTTAACTCAAAGACTCCATAGTCTAACGTGTGAAGTGCTTACGGCGACGTAGCAGCGTGGAGCAAAGTGTGAGTCAAATGGATCCCGTGAAAATTTGAAGGGCTGTAACAGAGATGATTCGCTCAATAATATTTTTTAAAAATGACAGGCGCAGGAACACCTTAATCCAGGAACCTCGGCCATCACATTTCCTTTGGAAGGCTGGCAATTCTGCCCACTGGGCGGCAGCAAAGTCCTTTAGATTCATTCTTCCATTTGTTGCAGCGCCTTTTACGTCTCAAAGAGCTTCACAGGATTTACTGTAAAGTGTAGCGACTGTGCGTTTTGTTGGCGAACAGTCAATTTGCACTCACCCTGTCCTAAAAACAGCCATGAAAGTGAGCGACCAATTTTAATTGAGGGATTGTTGGCCAGGACACCGGGAGAAACTCCCTTCTCTTTTCAAATAGTGCTTTGGGATATTTAACGTCCACCCGAACAGGCAGACAGGTCCACAGTTTAATGTTTCATCTGAAGGACAGTGTCTCTGACAATGCAGCACACCCCCAGTACTGCACTGGAGTACCAGCTTCGGCTACGTGATTCCAAGTCCCAACGTGGGGTTTGAAACCACAGCTTCTGAGAGGTGATTGGTGAGAGCGCTACCACAGCATCAGGCTGGACAGAGGGGCGAGACTCCACTCTGAGGTGACTGAATGGGCGTTGTAGGGATTAGCATTGATTGAGACTCATACAGCATTAACCACCTCCACACTGCGCCGTGTTGGGTAATGATTGTGTAATGATCCTTCTTCACACTCCAGACTCCCAACACCACAATCGCACACCAGCCAACACTAACTTTTTTGGATACAAAAACATTTTATTTCTCGAAAAATATTAAAACACTGACCATCCCACGCAGCAGCCCCCACCCACGCTCCGGGGAAGGGAGAGAGGAAAACACTGGTTTCCATTATTAACCAACACAAAGGATTGTGAGGATTGTGCAAGTCAGTCAGGTCTTTTTACAAGAATATTAATGATAATTGTTGCATTTGATAAAGCGCCTTGTCATGTCATTGAGAAGTTTCTAAGCGCTTCACGGAATATACTGTAAAGTGAATTGACTATTTTATGGCAAACCGCGGTAGCCAATTGTGCACAGCAGCTTCCCACAAAGTCATGGATTGAGTGACCACATTTTATTTTATTTTCAAGGGATTATTATCCCCAGAAAACGATCCACCAATTGTCTAACAATTTGCTTACTACTCGGTAAAGAGAGGCGTGTGTGGAATAAGGAAACTCGCCCAAGGTTTCACTCTGCCGGGAATCAACCCCAGGTCCTCTCATTTGCCAGGCGAGTGTTTTAACCACTGAGCTACAGGACTCCATGACTCTACAAGTGATGGTGAAGCTCGTTTGCGCTCGGCTGGATCAGGTTTTACACTGAACAAGCAACACACCTTTTTGACATTTGGATGCATGAGCACTAGAGGGCGATCGGGTTCAGGATGCTTTAAACCAGGATAGGGTTAGGGTTAGGGTTAGGGTGAGGAACTCTGCGACTCATTGAAGAACCAGCTGGATACGGCAATGGAGAGGATGGGGAAACTATGGAAGGATGGGGATCAAATGGAAATAGAAAGGAAACAGTTTGTCATCCCCAAATCTTCACATTGTGATATCATGATCTTTCTTTCTTAATAATAATAATCGTTGCATTTAATATAGCACCTTATCACGTCTGAAAGCATTTACTCCTGGCCAATCGCAAGACTCTTTTCCCCACAAATAATCGTGGATTGAGTGACCAAATTATTATTATTTTTTGGGGGGGGATTATTATCCCCAGAAAGCGATTCGCCAATCGACTAACAATCCGATTCCAATTGGCCGGAGCCGCTGTAAGGAGGTCCTGCTTGTTAGCGAATATCAGCACTGGGACTCCGCTCAGCTTCTCTTCATCCAGCAGCTCAGCAAGCTCCTGAAGTCAGCAAAGCAAGAGAGGCACAGATAAAGAAGGTCCTTTGGTCCAGCGCCTTTGATAATAATCCTTGCATTTGATGTAGCACCTTATCACGCCGTTGGGCCATCTCCAAGTGCTTCATAGAAGATACTATTAAGTGAATTGATTGTGTATTTTGTGGGGAAAATTAAGTAGCCAATTGTCCCACAAATAAGTCTGGATTGAGTGATCAAATTATTTCTTTTTTGGGAGGGATTATTATCCCCAGAAATGCATTCGCTACAATCGACTAACAACATTCCATACTTACTGCTAGGTAAGCAGTGGAGATGTGGAGTAAGGAAACTTGCTAAGGTTTTGCCCTGCCAGGGTATCCAACCCAGAGTGAGGCGAGTGCTCTAAGAACTACACTACAGGACTCCACAATCCTGCATAGCCACCCAATTGTCTTCCCACAACGGCATTGAGCTGCTTCTTAAATGAGTCCAGTGTCCTGGTCTCGACTGCCATGGAGTCCTGAGCTCAGTGGTTAGAGCACTCTGCCTGCAAGGAGAACGACTGGGTTCGATTCCAGGCAGGTGAAATGTTGGGCAAGTTTCCTTACTCCACCCGCCTCTGTTACCAGCAGTAAGTAGGAACCCGATTGTTAGTCGATTGCGGATCGCTTTTCTGGGGTAATAATCCTTCAAAAAAATAAAATAAAATGTCACTTCAATCACATGACTGTTTGTGGGACACTGCTGTGCATTGGCTGCTTTTGCCACAAAATATACAGTCAATTCACTTACAGTATATTCTGTGAAGCGCTTTGAGACTCTTGAAGACGTGATAAGGCGCTTTATTAAATGTAAAGATTACTATTATTGTTGATGACCCATTCCAACTGCTGATTACCCGCTGTGTATAGAAATGGTGTCTGTCCTAAAATTGCCCTTCAATGCCTTGATCCTCTTGTCCTGCTGCCTTGTTTTATGTGGCAGTATTGTTAGTCCTTTATGGGTTAATTTCACAGGACTAAATGGCATCAGTCATAAGTCAAACCAAAATACATTTTCTCTAAACAACAACAATCCTGGGAAACAACTACAATTAATATTATGAGGACCAGATTCCATAAGGTATAAATAGCACAGGAACTCAATTATAACGTCCCTCTATCCTTGTATTTGATACAGCACCTTATCACAACGCTGAGAGTCTCAAAGCGCTTCATATTGTAAAGTGAATTGACTGTATGTTTTCTGGGGGAATAAAACCGGAGGGTTTATTATTCACCCGCACTTTTAAAACTTCACATTATCTGATACTGAAACCATCTGAAAGCCAGACACAATTAAAACAACACCCTATAGAGACCAGCTACAAGGATGATGTCTTGAGCAAAACCAGGTGCTGCTGATATGTTTATAATGATCAGCAAAGCAAAGGTTTTGGGACCAGGTTAGAGACAACCACACAGAGCAGCCAATTAAACAACAAACACTTTGGTGTCCTGGAGATGAGGAGAGTGACATCGTGGAGGCGGGTTTGCCAGAAAAAGCGGAGGGGGGGAATACTGTTGAAATGAAAGCAGTGCAGGTCAAATGGGATCGATTGGATTGTTTTAGTTCTTTTCGACTCCGTGGTATCAGTTGACACTTTGTATGCCGAGTAACACTGCAGCCATTCGGCTTTGAGACAACAAATTTTCAAACTACTTTGATTGCATGCCAGCTCTCTGAAGCCATTAGATAGCTCTCTTTCTGAATGACATGTCAGCAAATGTAGATGCTTTATAATAAAATACCACTGACACCTCAGGTTACCAACTGTTTAGAAATAGTCTCAGCTTTCTAGTTATGCAATGAACATAAAAGTTGAAAATAATTTGGCTGTTAACTACTATTCAAGTCATCACTGTTGTATTAGTCACGAATTTGTCTTGCCCAGAACAGAACCAGAGGACACGGCCTACAATTGAAAGAGGGTAAATTCAAAATATATTAGCAGAAACACAATTTCAATAAGCGAGTACTAAATGTATGGAAAAAGCTCCCTAGGGAGCTGGTGGAGAAGAAAGTGCTGATTCCTTCAACACCAAATTAGATAATTTATTTTAGGAAATAATATCTTAGAATACAGTATATTGTTTGAGACAACATGTGCTTGCAATTGCCAGGATGTTGAAAGGCGAACCGGATGGACCTTGGTCTTCTTTCGTCTAGCAATTCTTATAAGAACATAAGAATTAGGAGCAGGAGTCGGCCATTCAGCCCCTCGAGCCTGTGCCCCACCATTCGATAAGATCATGGCTGATCTTCAGACCTAACTCTAATTACCTGCCCTTTCCCCATATCCCCTAATCCCTCTGTTTTTTAAAAAATCTCTCAGTCTCAGCCTTGAAGATGTTCAAGGACTGACATCTACAGCCTTCTGGGCAGTGAATTCCATAAACTCACTACCTTCTGAGTGAAGAAATGTTTCCTCTGTTCTGACCCTTAGTTTTCAGACTGTGACCCCTGGTTATAGATTCTCCTATTGGGGGAAACAGACCCTCAGTGACTACTTTATCAG
>NW_024704748.1:163033-301118 GCF_018977255.1 Callorhinchus milii | reverse complement strand
TACTGCTGGTAAACAGTGGTGTGTGGAGTAAGGAAACTTGTCTAAGGTGCCCAGGAATCGAACCCAAGTCCTCTCACTGTTCATACGTTATTGCTCCACTGGTTTGTTTTTGAGGGCTGAGCGGGAGATCAAGACAGGCGTTGGAGCTGTAAAGTGTTACGTGCTTTACCCATGCGTATTTATTGCCTGCAGTTCTTTGTGACTGAGCTTTCTGTCATCCTCCCCTCCCCCAACTCGCCTCGCACACCGTTCCCCGGGCAAAATTTGGTGATTAACACTTCTTAACACAAGAATCCAGTAGTTTACAGAAAAGATATTCCAAAGAAAAGCAATAAATATATACACTTTTTAAAAATTGAGAATTTAAAAGTCCTGTGTTTTGGAAGCAAAGCCCAATGAGCAGAATATCACAAGATCTGAAAGACAACGATAATAATAATAATCCTGACATTTGATATAGCACCTTATCACGTCATTGAGACATCTCAAAGCGCTTCACAGGATATACTGTAAAGTAAGTGACTGTATAACTTGTAGGTGAAACTAGTGGACAATGGGGAGGTGGGCAGAAGACGGAGATAAATTAATTAGTGATCAGATATCTCCTGCCCCTCCCACCACCCCATCCCACACACCCCAAATCAACTAGTTTCTGTAGATCTGTAGATCATAGGAGGAAGAGAGGAGACAGCAGTGAGCAAGATCCAGTAATAATCCTTGTATTTGATATTGTGCTTTATCGTGTTATCAAGACGTCTCAAAGCGCATCACAGGATATACTGTCAAGTGGTGACTTGCAGTGAGTTTTATTTTGTTACCCAGGACATCGGGAGAGAGAAACTCCCTTCTCTTTTTGAACAGCGCCACGGGATCTTCAACACCCACCTGAACAGTTTAATATCTCATCCACAAGACACCACCTCCCACAATGCACACCCCCCACATTGGAGCGGCAGCTTAGACTATGTGATTCCAAGTCCTGTCATGGGGCTTAAACCCAGAACCTTCTAACTCAGACGAGAGAGATACCACTGGACCAGGCTGACACACAAATGGTTTGGGGGCTTCGGTATGAGTTTGAAGAGAAACTGTGACCGAGTTTGGACATGGAGGTTACAATCACCTGGAGCCTCCTGGGCAGGGGGAGGAGCAAGAGGACATCGCACAAGGCATCACTGTGATGCAGGGCAAGGGCAGGGTGAGGGCGGGGGGGACAAGGGCGGGGGGTAGGGCAAGGGGCAGGGGCAGGGCGAGGGGGACGAGAGCCGGGGGCGGGGCAGAGATCCACATGGCTCAGACTTGAGCAAATAACCAAACCCCAAGGCAATGGACATTTGGTGGTGTCTTGTGGATGAGATGGACATTTGAGTTTTCCTCCCCCTGCACTTTCAGCACCTTTCCACGATTCCTTCTCCTCAATGGGCTCCTCTATTCAGTCCATACAGGGCTGAAACCTAACGCACAACAAGCAGGTCCTCGCCTGCTCTGCTCACTTTCTCTCTCTTATCTTAATGTTTACATGAAGTGTATTTGGGTTAAACTATGTATTTTACATGCACACTACAGACTGACCTCTGAACCACTAGTCTCGTCAGAAGTCCTCTCCTTCTCTCTCGCGCTCTCCCCTCCTGCATCTCGTGTCCATCACAAAAGGCTCGCTTTCTCCACCATCACAACTTCCTCTTACACACGAGTCTTTCATAAAGAATGCAGGTGTCAAAGATCTGGGTCTCCCCTTCACATTAAGCCCCCGGACTTCAGACTCTGCGCTAATGGTGATGTTATACACATGCTGGACAGGTTCTCCCACCTTCCCCTCCACCAACAAGACCAATCCAGCAATTTAATAGACATACAATATTCGCAACAAAACATCACAAACAACAATTCCTAACTATATTTTGTAGGTGAAACACGGCAGCCAGTCTGTGCCCTGCAATGTTCTCTGGGTGTCTATACAAAAAGGTATAGACACCCAGAGAAATACCAGACAATGGCGGTTCAGCTGATTAGACTCCAGCGATTACCCCAACACACACTCTGGGGTCCCCCCAAGCCTTGGCTCGGGGCGGCCTGCGCCTAATACTTTCTGGAATTAGGTAAACAGGAAGCATCCTTCCAGGGAGAGAGAGCGCATTCCATTCCAACAATCTCTCTCTGGGAATTCTCAGTTTGGTTTGGATGCTCTTAAGCAGTCACGGGTTTCCTCATGTATCAGACACTCGGCTGACCTCCCCACCCCTCAAAAAATAGATTAATGGTGTCCCAAATCTCACGCTTGGGGAATCAGCCCGGACTTCAACCCAGAGACAAGAGTGCTGCCCACTGAGCCACGCTGATATTTAGTGTAAATCTTAAGTCTCACTTTAAGGCAAAAGTGTGACAAATTGAATACAGTAGTGTTCTCTGAAATAGTAACTGCAACTATAGTCAAAGGGAATGCTATGGATGTGGTACAGTTAGATTTCCAAAAGGCATTTGATAAGGTGCACATAGAAGATTGGTGAAGAAACTTAAGAGCAAATGGAAGAGGGGGAAACATGGTGGTTAGAAGGGAATGATAGAAAGCAGTCAAGTCAAAAGGCTGTTTTTCTGGTTGGAGGAAGGTGGTTAGTGGTGTGTCTCTGGGGGTTTGTGCTGGGCTCCCTCTTTTCTATTTATATCAATAACTTTGACTTGGATAAAGGGATTTTGATTTGGCCCCTCCCTACCTCTCCAATCTGCTTATCCTCCAAACCCACTGCCTCCGCTCAACTGGCTCCAGCCTTTGTATGTCCCTCGCGCCCTCCTTTCCACCATTGGTGGCCACACTTTCAGCCACTACGCCCCGAAACTCTAGAACACTCTTCCTCTGTCCCTCCAATTTGCCCCTTCCTTCCCCATCTTTAGAACGTGCCTGAAGATCTTCCTCTTTGACTGTGCCTACAGTCACCCGCCCTCTCTCCCCGGCTCAGTGTTGTGCTCCACTTGTCAAGTGCTCTTGGATGCTGCCCTGCATGAGGGGTGCTGTGTGAATACAAATTGTTGCTGTTGTAGGCAGAACAGATGGTATCAATGTTTGTAGGTGATACCAAGCTCAGAAGCACTGTGACTAGTCACAAGGATGGCCAGAGACCACAGGACGTGGAGCATGTAGCAAAGGTAATACAGTAACAGTGGGTGATTTCAATCTTCACATAGATTGGGAAAATCAAATCGGCAAAAGTAGGGTAGAGGAGGAGTTTATAGAGTGTATGAGCGATAGCTTTCTGGAGCAGTAGCTGAGGAACCAACTCAGGGACAGGCCATCATAGACCTTGTTTTGTGTAACAAAACAGTGCTAGATGGTAACATAGATATTAAGGCTCCTCCAGGGCAGAGTGATCATAACATGATAGAATTTAAAATTAAGTTAGAGACCGATGTAGTCAAATCCGAAGCAAGGGTCTTAAATTTAAATAAAGCTAACTTTGCAGGTATGAGGGAAGAATTAGCTAAAATAGACTGGGAATTAGATTAATGGATATGACAATAGACCAACAATGGCAAACGTTTAAAGATGTAGTGCATAATTCTCAGCGGTCACATATTCCCTTGAGGAATAAGAGTACCACAGGGAAAGCAGTTCATCCGTGGCTAACTAGAGCAGTTAGAGAAAGTATAAAACTAAAAGAAAAGGCCTATAAAACTGCCAAAAGAGTAGCAAACTGAGGACTGGGAGTGTTTTAGGGACCAACAAAGGAAAACCAAAAAGCTCATTAAGAGTGAGAAAATGGATTATGAGGGCAAGCTAGCTAGGAACATTAAGACAGATTGTAAGAGTTTTTATAAATACATTAAGAGGAATAGGCTAGCAAAAGTAAATGTGGGTCCATTACAGGCAGAGACAGGAGGAATTATAATGGGGGATAAGGATATGGCAGAGTCCCTAAATAAATACTTTGCTTCTGTCTTCACGTTAGAAGACACAAGAAGTTTACCAGAAATAGAGATGAACCAAGGGCTAATGATAGGGAGCAACTTAGGGAAATTTACATTAGCAAAGAATTGGTGCTAGGGAAATTGTTGGCATTAAAAAGTGACAAGTCCCCTGGACCTGATGGTCTGCATCCTAGGGTTTTAAAAGAGGTAGCTCATGAGATAGTGGAGGCCTTGTGTCTGATCTTCCAAAATTCTTTGGATTCTGGAACGGTTCCCATTGATTGGAAGATCGCAAACGTCACACCACTATTTAAGAAGGGTGGGAGAGAAAAGATGGGGAACTATAGACCAGTTAGTCTGACATCGGTGGTAGGGAAAATTCTAGAATCCTTAATTAAGGATGTCGTAGTGGGATACTTAGAGGATCACAATATGATTAGACAGAGTCAACATGGCTTTACAAAAGGGAAGTCATGCTTAACAAATCTTTTAGATTTTTTTGAGGACATATCAAGTAGATTAGATAGGGGGGAATCAGTGGATGTAGTGTATTTAGATTTCCAAAAGGCATTCGATAAGGTGCCGCATAAAAGGTTGATCCACAAGATTAGGGCCCATGGAATTAAGGGGAATATATTAGCATGGATTGAAGAATGGCTAACGGGAAGAAAACAAAGAGTAGGGATAAACGGGTCCTTCTCAGATTGGTGGGATGTGACTAGTGGAGTGCCACAAGGATCAGTGCTTGGGCCTCAGCTATTTACAATCTACATCAACGATCAAGATGAGGACATGGAACTTAATATATCCAAATTCGCGGATGACACTAAAGTAGGAGGGGGAGTAAACACAGAGGATGACATTAAAAAAATGCAACGAGATATAGATAGGCAGGTGAGCGGGCAAATAGGTGGCAGATGAAGTATAATGTAGGGTAGTGTGAGGTCATCCACCTCGGTGGCAAAAACAGTAGAGCAGATTATTTTTTAGAAGGGGAGACAAGATAGTGTTAGTGTTCAGAGGGACTTGGGTGTCCTTGTACACCAGTCACAAAAAGTTAGTTTGCAGGTACAGCAGCAGTTAGGAAGGCTAACGGTATGTTGGCATTTGTTACAAAAGGGTTAGAATATAAGAGTAGGGAAGTCTTGCTGCAACTGTATAGGGCCCTGGTGAGACCGCACCTAGAGTATTGTGTGCAGTTTTGGTCTCCTTATTTAAGAAAGGATGTACTCGCCTTGAGGGGGTACAACGTAGATTCACTAGGTTGGTACCAGGGATGAGGGGATGATATGAGGATAGGTTGAGCAATTTAGGCCTATATTCTCTAGAATAAGAAGAATGAGAGGTGATCTTATAGAAACCTATAAGATTATTAAGGGGCACGACAGAATAGATAGTGGGAGACTTTTTTCCCCGGGGTAACCAGGGGTCACAGTCTTAAAATTAGGGTTAAGCCCTTTCGCACTGAGTTGAGGAAAAACTTCTTCACTCAGAAGGTAGTGAATTTATGGAATTCTCTACCCCAAAGGGCTGTAGATGCTCAGTCCTTGAACATATTCAAGACTGAGATTGATAGATTTCTTATGGATAAAGGGATTAAGGGATATGGGGATAAGGCGGGAAGGTGGAGTTAGAATAGATCAGCCATGATCTTATTGAATGGCGGGGTGGGCTCGAGGGGCTGAATGGCCTACTCCTGCTCCTAATTCTCATGTTCTTATGTTCTAATTTAAACAGATCAGTGCAATGGGCTGATCAATGGCAGGTGAGATTCAGTGAAAGGAAATGTGAGGCGATTCATTTTGGTAGAAAAAGGGAAAGGAATATGTATTGGAATATTTAAGAGCTCCAGGACAGTTACCCCGCATGAAGGGGGCTATATAAATAAAAAGTTGTTGTGGTTATTGAGTGTCAGTATCTCTCAAGGAGCTGAGGACAGGTCACTAAATGTGGCATCACAGTGACAATGGCTATAAAAAAAGGCTGGGCGTATACACAGCGGCAGAGAGTACAAAAATAAAGGAAGTTTATATAAATCACTGGTTAGGCCACAACTGGAGTACTGTGTCCAGCTGTGGAGAGATGTTAAGCCTTTGGAGGGGTGGCGGGAGAGGAGGTCTACTGGGAGATGAAGGGCGATAGTTATGATAGGTCTTGTTTTTGCTGGAGCAGAGGTTTTCAAATCCCTTCATGCCCTCACAACTCCCTAACTACCTGACCTGCTCACACCCCACTCAACAACAAGTTGGATTTATATAGTGCCTTCCCCGCATCTCAGAGCACATTACAGTTTCGGATCCCAGGACCGAGCCAGGGGATGAGGGGGAAGGTGACCAAAGGCACGGTCGAAAAGAAAGATCTTCAGCACTCCCCCACCTGCTGCCTCTGCTCCAGCCTCCTGTTCGGTCCTTGCCCTCTCCACTCCACCATCAGTGGCCGTAGCTTCAGCCATGAGGCCCCGAAACTCTGGAATCTCTCCCTCGATCCCTACACCTTGCCCCTTCCATCCCCACTTTCAAATCCCACCTGAAGACCTTCATTTTTGATTTTGCTTACGGTCACCTCCATCCCCTCTCACCTTGGCTCAGGGTCAGATTCCGCCACTGTCAAGCGCTCTGGGATGCTAACCTGTGATGCTGTGTAAATGCAAGTTGTTGAAGGGAATTCAATTGAAGTGTGTAAAATCATGAGGGGTTTTGTTAGGGTAAATAGACAGTCCATTGTTAGGGGAGGCAGTGACTGGGGGACATCATTATCAGCTCACCACACAAAGACAGAAGTTAGGAGTTTTCTCACCCAGAGAGTAGCTCAGGAGGGTGGTGGAGATGGGAGTCCATTTTGGCTTTCAAGAGGGAGGTAGACAGACATATGAGAGAGGCTGGAGGGGAGTATAAGGAGGTTTAGAAGCGATGTCCTTGCTCTGTTGGGGCGGGGGAACAGCAATTTGTGGAACCCGAGACGCTGTAGTCAGTAATCACCATATGGGAACAGAGTGAGTTTCCCACCTCCCAAGAGAATACAGCCCCCTACCACCCCCCCCCCCCACCCCACACACACACACTCACTCACTCACTCACTCACAAATGCACACATACACACAAGTCACCACATGCCATCGTTATGAAAGTCTAAGACAATCGCTGCCATAGTGACTGTAGAAAGCACAGGAGGGTAGAGAATTGGGGGAGAAGTGGGTAACTGACACGTTAAAGGTTCCAATGCCCTTTAAGAATCTTATATGTTTCAATAAGATCTCCCCTAATTCTTCTGTACTCTAGAGAATACAGCCCCAGTTTATTCAGCCTATCCTCATAGGTCACTCCCCTCATCCCAGGAACTAACCGAGTGAATCTACGCTGCACCCCCTCGAGGGCAAGTATGTTCTTTTTTAAATAAGGAGACCAAAACTGCACACAATACTCCAGGTGCGGTCTCACCAAAACCGTATACAGTTGCAGCAAGACTTCCCTACTCTTGTACTCTAAACCTTTTGCAATGAACGCTAACATGCCGTTCGCCTTCTTAGTTGCTGCTGCACCTGCAAACTAACTTTCTGAGACTGGTGTACAAGGACACCCAAATCCCTCTGAACACTTAACACTTATGTTCTTATGAACACAGCATACAGCTCAGCTAGCTACCCAAAGGTTTAAGATTAACAGTTTGGATGGTTAAATATATATTTTGCAAGCTGTAATAAGTAACCAGTTAAACTATTTAAACTGAGATAAGCAGTGGGGACAACACAGTTAGTTTCAATGTCCCCAACAGGTCAGTCATTAATGTAGGTGTATCGCTTTGTGATCCAGGTACAAGGTGAAGGACTATTTCAAAGCGAAATGGAATTAATATAGTTTATATTCCCTCCTCATCCAAACTCACTTCAAAATTTACAATTAATTGGTTACTCCCTTCATTATTGTTTTTGGACGAATGAATAACTTCCTGCAAAGGATGGATGGGTGGGGGGTTGGGGGGGAATGGGGGTTAAGATGCAACTGAGTGGGCCACAAGGTGATGTGCTTGGCAATCGAATGTCAGAATTGAGTCAACCCTTTGAGGTGGTTTCTAATCTGATTCCAGAGACAGGCTCCAAGCCACAGCTGATTACAGAGCAGCCATCTTGGCTCATCAGGCTTGGACTTCAGGATGTGGAGGAACAACCCGGTTACCCGGTAGGGTGGGAGTTCCTATCAACCATGCAAGTCAAAGCCCCAACAGATAGGGTAGTCCTAGCTGGACAGGTAGCAGGAACAGTTGGCAAGCTATGTGGTTTTAGCTGGTGAAATTCCAGCAGTACCCCAAATGCACATTCTCGGGTTCTCAATCCTCGACTCTTGTTAACCTATAACAGGTACTTAGAATTATGTAAAATAGGTATATTCCTCCAGATACAGAGCAGTTTAATAATAATCCTTGTATTTGATATAGCGCTTTTCATGTCTTCTAGACATCTCAAAGTGCTTCACAGAAGTGGCTCAATGTGTTTGTGGCTTACACATGTGGAACTCAGTCAGGTTTGGAAACTCTTTTAAGCACAGTGATGAGTGCTTTAAGCACAGTGATGAGTGCTTTAAGCACGGTGATGAGTTCTTTAAGCACGTGTCAGACACTTGGCTGACCAAATTAGCTGCCATTGTTTGCCTCCATAATATTCATGTCAGTGTTAATTAATCTCAGCGCTTTGAGAATTTTTTTAAGGGAAAGCCGGGCCAATTTAGCCTTCTTCCGTAAGCCTCTGGATGAGACCACAAAACTCGGACCTGGATTTGAACCTGCGAACTCCTGGTCCATAAACTGCTGCAACATCCACTACACTTCAGACTTTGGAGTACTGTAGCTCAGTGGTTAGAGCACTTGCCTCACAAGCGAGTTCAATTCCCGGCAGGGCGAAATGTTGGGCAAGTTTCCTTACTCCGCACACCTGTGTTTACCTAGCAGTAAATAGGAACCCGGCTGTTAGTCGATTGGTGGATCACTTTTCCGGGGTAATAATTCTTTCCAAAAAAAATAATAAATTGGGCACTTCAATCCACGATTGTTTGTGGAACACTGCTATGCGCAATTGGCTGCCACGTTTCGCCCATAAAATATACAGTCAATTTACTTTACAGTAAATTGTGAAGTGCTTTGGGACGTCTCAAAAAGATGTGATGAGGCGCTATATCAAATGCAAGGATTATTATTATTACACGATCTCCCTCATACAAGATTTTACAGGATTAAGGTGTTTGGTCCCTTTGCTATCAATTAGCAATTAATTGATAATTAATTAATGATAATTAATTATCAATTAGTGACCCCAAAGCACACTCTTGGGTCCCTAAGCCTTGGCATTTGCCAACCTGCGCCTAATACGTTCCGGAATTAGGTAAACAGGATGCGTCCCTCCAAGGAGAGAGCGCATTCCATTCCAACAATCTCTCTCTGGGATTTCCATCTATAGGTGGGAGGCATGGAATTCTCAGTTTGATTTGGAAACTCTTAAACATGGATCAAAGAAAAAACTGCTATCAATTCACCCCCTCCCCACCTTTAAATTTGCTCCAAATCTGGTTTTTTAAGGTAAAACAAAGTAGACCCATTCTGTATCACACCAGAAACATGCAGTTTTTACAACAATATTCACTGGAGGTTCTTTTATTTTAACATTTTAACAGCCTGATGTGTCACTCACCTGGCCCGTTTCTTCAAATCTTTTTCTGTCTGCACTGTCAATAACGTAGATCTGCAAGTAAATGGGTATAAAAATTAGGAGAGAGCTGATGCCAGCAAAGGCTTGATGGGCTGAATGGCTACCTCATGTGTTGTGACATCTAGATCTGATTTGGTGAATAAATATGAGTTAACTCCGAGGGAGTGCTATTACAGTCTTCAGAGCCAAATAATGCTCTTGCACCTCTGACTCAGAGCACTGAAAGGAGGAATTATAGAGCCCGAACCAAACAGCAATGAGAGTGCCTGGCAGTAGAGAGCTAAACCACCTCATCCTGCAGGTGTAAGAACAATCAGGGAGGAGGAGAAAAGAAGACCAAATGTCATGTGAAGCAAAGGCCAGTAATTGCAGTTGAGGTACAAATCAGCCATGATCTTATAGAATGGTGGAAGTTAGTTTGCAGGTACAGCAAGCAACTCGGAAGGCTAATGTCATGTTGGTGTTTATCGCAAAAAGGTTAGAATACAAGAGTAGGGAAGTCTTGCTGCAACTGT
Source organism: Callorhinchus milii (assembly GCF_018977255.1). Classification (NCBI taxonomy): domain Eukaryota; kingdom Metazoa; phylum Chordata; class Chondrichthyes; order Chimaeriformes; family Callorhinchidae; genus Callorhinchus; species Callorhinchus milii. The sequence continues at coordinate 291,008 of NW_024704748.1, read as the reverse complement.
ATAGGGCCTTGGTGAGACTGCATCGAAAATATTGTGTGCAGTTTTGGTCTCCTTATTTAAGAAATGACACACTCGCCTTAAGAGGGGTCTGATAAAGTAGTCACTGAGGGTCTGTTTCCCCCAATAGGAGAATCTATAACCAGGGGTCACAGTCTTAAAATTAAGGGTCAGCCTTTTAGAACAGAGTTGAGGAAACATTTCTTCACTCAGAAGGCAGTGAATTTATGGAATTCACTCCCCCAGAAGGCTGTAGATGTCAGTCCTTGAACATCTTCAAGGCTGAGACTGAGAGATTTTTTAAAAAACAGAGGGATTAGGGGATATGGGGAAAGGGCAGGTAATTAGAGTTAGGTCTGAAGATCAGCCATGATCTTATCGAATGGTGGGGCACAGGCTCGAGGGGCTGAATGGCCGACTCCTGCTCCTAATTCTTATGTTCTTATAAGAATTGCTAGACGAAAGAAGACCAAGGTCCATCCGGTTCGCCTTTCAACATCCTGGCAATTGCAAGCACATGTTGTCTCAAACAATATACTGTATTCTAAGATATTATTTCCTAAAATAAATTATCTAATTTGGTGTTGAAGGAATCAGCACTTTCTTCTCCACCAGCTCCCTAGGGAGCTTTTTCCATACATTTAGTACTCGCTTATTGAAATTGTGTTTCTGCTAATATATTTTGAATTTACCCTCTTTCAATTGTAGGCCGTGTCCTCTGGTTCTGTTCTGGGCAAGACAAATTCGTGACTAATACAACAGTGATGACTTGAATAGTAGTTAACAGCCAAATTATTTTCAACTTTTATGTTCATTGCATAACTAGAAAGCTGAGACTATTTCTAAACAGTTGGTAACCTGAGGTGTCAGTGGTATTTTATTATAAAGCATCTACATTTGCTGACATGTCATTCAGAAAGAGAGCTATCTAATGGCTTCAGAGAGCTGGCATGCAATCAAAGTAGTTTGAAAATTTGTTGTCTCAAAGCCGAATGGCTGCAGTGTTACTCGGCATACAAAGTGTCAACTGATACCACGGAGTCGAAAAGAACTAAAACAATCCAATCGATCCCATTTGACCTGCACTGCTTTCATTTCAACAGTATTCCCCCCCTCCGCTTTTTCTGGCAAACCCGCCTCCACGATGTCACTCTCCTCATCTCCAGGACACCAAAGTGTTTGTTGTTTAATTGGCTGCTCTGTGTGGTTGTCTCTAACCTGGTCCCAAAACCTTTGCTTTGCTGATCATTATAAACATATCAGCAGCACCTGGTTTTGCTCAAGACATCATCCTTGTAGCTGGTCTCTATAGGGTGTTGTTTTAATTGTGTCTGGCTTTCAGATGGTTTCAGTATCAGATAATGTGAAGTTTTAAAAGTGCGGGTGAATAATAAACCCTCCGGTTTTATTCCCCCAGAAAACATACAGTCAATTCACTTTACAATATGAAGCGCTTTGAGACTCTCAGCGTTGTGATAAGGTGCTGTATCAAATACAAGGATAGAGGGACGTTATAATTGAGTTCCTGTGCTATTTATACCTTATGGAATCTGGTCCTCATAATATTAATTGTAGTTGTTTCCCAGGATTGTTGTTGTTTAGAGAAAATGTATTTTGGTTTGACTTATGACTGATGCCATTTAGTCCTGTGAAATTAACCCATAAAGGACTAACAATACTGCCACATAAAACAAGGCAGCAGGACAAGAGGATCAAGGCATTGAAGGGCAATTTTAGGACAGACACCATTTCTATACACAGCGGGTAATCAGCAGTTGGAATGGGTCATCAACAATAATAGTAATCTTTACATTTAATAAAGCGCCTTATCACGTCTTCAAGATGTCTCAAAGCGCTTCACAGAATATACTGTCAAGTGAATTGGCTGTATATTTTGTGGACAAAACGCAGCACAGCAGTGTCCCACAAACAGTCATGTATTGAAGTGATCATTTTATTATATATTTTTTTGAAGGAATTATTACCGCCAGAAAAGCGATCCGTCAATCGACTAACAATCGGGTTCCTACTTACTGCTGGGTGAACAGAGGCGGGTGGAGTAAGGAAACTTGCCCAACATTTCACCCTGCCTAGGAATCGAACCCAGATCGTTCCCTTGCAAGGCAAGTGCTCTAACCACTGAGCTGCAGGACTCCATGGCAGTCGAGACCAGGACACTGGACTCATTTAAGAAGCAGCTCAATGCCGTTGTGGGAAGACAATTGGGTGGCTATGCAGGATTGTGGAGTCCTGTAGTGTAGTTCTTAGAGCACTCGCCTCACTCTGGGTTGGATACCCTGGCAGGGCAAAACCTTAAGCAAGTTTCCACCCTCCACATGTCTCTGCTTACCTAGCAGTAAGTAGGAACCCTGTTGTTAGTCGATTGTAGGATTGCATTTCTGGGGATAATAATCCCTCCAAATAAAGAAATAATTTGATCACTCAATCCAAGACAGTTTGTGGGACAATTGGCTACTTAATTTTCCCCACAAAATACACAATCAATTCACTTAATAGTATCTTCTATGAAGCACTTGGAGATGGCCCAACGGCGTGATAAGGTGCTACATCAAATGCAAGGATTATTATCAAAGGCGCTGGACCAAAGGACCTTCTTTATCTGTGCCTCTCTTGCTTTGCTGACTTCAGGAGCTTGCTGAGCTGCTGGATGAAGAGAAGCTGAGCGGAGTCCCAGTGCTGATATTCGCTAACAAGCAGGACCTCCTTACAGCGGCTCCGGCCTCCGAGATAGCAGAGGGCTTGAATCTGCACACGATCCGTGACCGAGTTTGGCAAATCCAGTCCTGCTCCGCGCTCACAGGAGAGGGCGTACAGGTCAGCCTGTTCTCACTGCTGTTTATTTGTGTCACCGTTGCACTTGTTATTTCTTGAGTACACAGTAAATTAGTAAAAGAAAAGTGGGGTCAGCAAATTCAAGAGGGATTTAGGTAGCTATATTTTGGTGTTTAATTGGTGGTTAACATCATGGCTTTTTGCAGGATATTGCTGTCCTATTGTGTTTACCCTGAAAACCTATCAGGGCATGTAGTGAGAACTTCCCACGGGACAAGATGGCTTTTATTTGGTGAATTATGTTGGGTGTCTGATACATGGGGTAACCCATCACTGTGCTTAAAGAGTGTTTAAACCAGACTAAGTATTCCTCATGTGTTTGCCACCTCCACATGGAAATGTTCCTGTGTCTAGACTGGAATGCCCATTCTCTCCCTGGAGGGATGTGCTCTGTTTATGTAATCTGGGGTATATTAGGCACAGGTTGGCAAGAGCCAAGGCTGGAGAGGGGGGAATCCCAGAATGTGCATAGTGGGTACTGCTGGAGTTTAACTGTGCCCAAACCTCGAAATGGCTGAGTTTCACAGTATTTAAAAGGGAATTGGATAAATATTTGAGGGTATGGCTTAAGAGCGGGGAAATTGGAATGGGATTAAATGAGATGGCTTCAGTGGCGTAGACTAGCACTAAAATAGGCACAATCAGTCTCTTGTGCTCATGTAACACCACATGATAATAATTATCTGGGAAATGCTTTGAGACATTTTGATGTGATAAAAGTACTATCAAAATGCTTGTCCTTTCATTCTTGAGGAATTCTACACTATAGTGAAGTGGCCTTTTGCATGGGGGCGATGGGCAATCTGCAAGTACAAACTTCTCAATTGCAAATAATTTTTATGTTTCCCAATGGAAGGGAGAGAAAGTTGATAGTTCATTAAGTGCACCATGTGGTGATAGGCGGTGTTATGGAAGCAAAAACCCCTCCCTGGGTGGAGGGAAGAAATTACCAGTAGGTTTAATGTATTCTCTCTTCTGCTGCGTAACACACAGGAAACCTGCAATTGGGGAGGAAACAAGGTGTAAATTTAATAGCAAAATGAATGGGATAGGTTTCTTTGTGACCTCCCATCCTGACAGCTTCAGAGAGACATAACCAGGCAGTCAGTCCTCTGCAGGGTCCCACCTGAAGCAGAACTACCACCAACAAGAACAAGTGACATTTACACAGCGCCTTTCACATTGGAAGAATGTCCCAAGGCACTGGACAATCAGGGATTTGGTCCTGACCTGGCAGTTGGGATCAGAAAGGGTGGATGGCATGGAGGGTAAGGGTAGGAGGGTGACCGAAGGTACAGTTGAAGAGAAGGGTCTTGAGACGGACCTTGAAGGAGGCAAGGGAGGGAGCCAGGTAAAGGGACTGTGGGATGGAGTTCCAAAAGGTGAGGGCAGAGAGGCTGAGGCCCCGACCACCGATGGTGGGGCAGGCCAGGCGGGCGATATGGAGCAGCCCAGAGCCCAATGAGCAGAGGGAGTGGATAGGCATATGTGAAGAATATGAAATCACAGGCATTGCTATGGTTTGCAATGGAATACACAGGTATTGCTAAACGCTCTGAGACGCTACCCTGTGGAAGATGGTATATAAGTGCAACTTGTTGTTGTTTATACCAGCACTAGTCTGCAGGTCTTGAAATAAAATAAAAAACAGCCCCATGAAATTGACAATTATGCCAATCTAGATCAGGCACAGAATTTGAACAATTAATCCATTTCTCTTGTTTTCAAGATGTGTAAATGAAGGCACCCACGATGGCTTTGCTGAATCAGAGCATTCATTAGCCTGTGGGAAATCTGTGCGTATTGGTATCTGGTTACCATTTCTCAAGCCTTTCTGTAATCTCACAGAAGCAATCACTAGAATTAATGTGTAAGAGGCTCTCATTACATTGCTCTCTGGCCACAGCTGCTTTTATGGCAGACTGTTTTCAAAGAGGGTCCCCAGCTAGATTTTTGTTGCCTCCTATTAGCTTCAGCTTTTATCTCGTTTGCCATCCCGCACACGTGACCGTGATGTGTATTGAAAAGTAACTATGGTTACTGTTTCTGCACAAACCTAAGTGAAGTAGTAACTCAAGATCACCTTACAACAGCAGTGGCGACGAGGCTGAATAAAATGATGTCTGGCCCTGCTGTGCTTTGTGAACAAGATTGAAAAGTTTGCTTTAATTGATCCAAATAGATGCCTGTTGCATAATATCATCAAACTAATGTGGTTGGTTTGTGCTCCTGTTTGCGTGTTTGTATGGTTGATGTGTGCATGTGGTTATATGTGTGCCTGTGCATCACACGTGTGTGTGATTAGCGTGTTGTGTGTATATACATGTTCATGAATCAGAGTCAACTCAATCCCCACCCATGTGACCCATGTGTGATCAAGTTGTGTGAATTTGATGACAATTCTTCCTGTCAATGTGTCAAATTCTCATGGCGGAGGGGTAGTAATTCCTCGGGGTGGGGAGGGCATGGGAAGGGGTTGTTTATTTTTCCTAAAAATCTGGAATTCTATTTCAGGACGGAATGAACTGGGTCTGCAAAAATGTCAACGCAAAGAAGAAATGAGCTTGTTCCTGGGTGGAGGGAATCAGAAGAGCATACTCAGCCGATAACACTAATTCATTGTTCCTGACACAAACCTTCACTACCATTCCCAGTTTCAGCTACATACCAACGAGTGCTGGGGGACTGCAGCTCCAGCACACCATCTGATTCCTACCCACCCCCCCCCAACACACACACACAACCAAACCACACACACAACTCTTTTATCAACTCAAAATTATTGTGTGTGTGTGTTCTTTGAACGTTGCTACTTCATACCAGCATGGAGATGGCTGTTTATTTTTGCACTGTTCTCCTTCGGGTGTGGAGCTATACACACAGCCCTCACTGACGTGCAACAACAACGTTTATGGAACGTACCTCCTTCTAGTATAACATTTTTGGGTTTGTTATCTTTCATGTTGAGTAGCCAATCCATATTGCAGCCAGCTACTTTCTCTCCTGCTTTCCTTTCAGTGAGCGTTTCCCCTCCACTGTGAAGTTAACAGTCTCCACTGTTGTGTTTACCGTGCCCCCCCCCCCCTTCATGGATAACCCAGTTGACTTCAATATTTGTGACTAAATGCTTCTATTTTATAAAATAATATAACAATAATTCTTCCATTTTGATATAGCAACTTATCTAGTCATTGAGACGTCTCAAAGCGCTTCACAGACTATATTATAAAGTGGAGTGACTTGTGTATTTTGTGGGCAAAACTACACCCACACTCCACTTTACAATATGGGAGCTACGATGGGAGTAGTTTCTATTTTCTGCCCCACCCATCATCTACCACTCACTTTGGTACTTTGGTTTTGATTCTTTTCTCGCCCCAACCCCCCTTTTCACTCCACCTCATTGACCCCCTCCGCACCCACCCTCTTCTAACTCTTACACGCACACTACTTATCTGATCTTTCTAAAGTTCTGAGCTCTTTCTTACCATTTCAGGGTGCAAAGTAGTTCAGGAGGGAGTGTGACCAGTGCGGGTGGGGGTGGGGGGCTGACTGTGTAGCACAGCCCACCCAAATCAATCTTACCCAGAAAGGCTGACTGAAGGGAAAGTCCATTTAAAGTGAAGCCACTCACCCCTTGGCAAAAAACATGTAGATCAGACTTGATAGAACAGACTGTTGCCTTAAGGTCAGTTTTGGTCTACAAATTCAGTTCACCAAATCCAGACTGTATATTGTAGTATAGGACCATTCTGATTGTAAATGGCCAGTGTATCTGTTGTATTAGGTCAGTGAATTCAGTTCTTTGCATATTTAACCATTTCTTTGTAACTATTTATTTGCAGATAATTTTCTGACTTGAGTTTTATTTGGTTGTGATCAGCTGCTTTCAGTGTAGTGTACATACCAGTTATCAACGGCTACGCACACACACCTCACACTCTGAAGGTGGTCGATTTAGTAGACTGAACCACTGCAATCTTGCTCAGACTGAACTGACGAGTGTGGTTGGACCTTGCTTGTTGAGAAATTGTAGGTGGTGGTTGCGTGGGGGAGGGGTGTGGATATTACTGAGGGAAATGTAACTGGAGGGGCAATTTCTTACCACAGATAATGTGCTGTGGCGATCTGAGTGGTAATCAGACTGCCCAACGCATGACAGTGATTACAAGGCATTAGAGAGCTGGGAGCTGATGGTATTGTTGGCTGGTGAAGACTAAGAGCAAATATCTTGATGCCATTACAGCGAGGCCAAACTTAACACAATCAGCATCTGCAGAGCAACGCTGTGCACTCTTCTCACTCCAGCCATAAAACATTCAAAACAAGGCCCGGATATTAGTCATTTAGGGCTTTTAAGGGCTGCGTAGTGAAACATGTTAGGTTAGGTATCTTGCTTAATGGTTTCCCAACAACAACAATAAATTACTTTTGTGTAGAACCTTTCACATCAGGAGAACGACCCCAGCACAATAGGCTAGGCTAAACTCATCATCTTTAGAGCTGCTTATCCACCTCTGCTACCACTGACCCACGTGGTGTTGCATTCACACAAAATCTTGTCAGGAAGCCTGGCTTCAGTGCAGTGGAGTACAGTGCCGAGATGCCGTATAGGGTTAGCCTGAGAATGCTCGCTCGCTGCATCTTGCTCAACCCAGTCAGTGATGTCACTGCAAATTGTTGGCACAGTTACCCTAATCTGCCCTGCACGCCAATGTCCTGCAGCTCTCTCCTGGCCTCATGTACATTGTTAGTCCACTCGGATTTCTCAGCCTGCGCTTGGCCCTTCATTATAGCCACCGAGTTGTATTTTGGTAATGTTCCAGTGCTCACGCACCTCGGTTCAGGCAGGTTGGGGTGCACTCCTCATGCTACTCCTCAAAGCTGTGGAAGAGATTGGATTTCATGTCTGTGGCCAGCGGTATTTTTTGCTCAGCTTGGAGAGAGGGTGTCATGTGCTCACAAAATTTATATTGGTTTCCCCTCCACTAGCCCACCTACCTATCCCAGAATTTCATTTTGCTGTGGAAATCAATCCTCACTGTAGCGTATACATGCACAGCGGGACAAATAGGTAAGAACAAAAACTTGGAGCCCCGTGTCATGAGGATCAAGTTTCAACAATTCTTTTCAGTGTTAACATTCTTTTATTATTTTTAAAAAAAGACAAATTTCCCAAGCATGTTATGAGCCAAAACGAGCCATAGAGACAATTTTCTTTTTATTGAAAGTAGTAAATATTCTCATTTAATTGTTTGTAATGATACATGTGTATGTTTTGATCCAGTTACATGTGCTGCTTTGACCTTACCCACCACCCCAGTATTTTGGGTATCTTTGGGTTGGGTTGCTATAAAGTATTGTTATGTGTAAGTAATATAGAATCAGATTTATACATAACTTTACATAAGTCATATATGATACGACTTATGCAAGTTTCAAATTACTCAGACTTTGCCTAAGTCATATGATATGTATGGTCCCAACTGATACGACTTGTGTGAGGTTTACTGTCAAGTTGAACCCCTTTGACTCCATGGTTTAAGGACCATTTTACAAGGTTGTGTATTGTTCTTTCACTTTCTTTTGTAATCATTTTGTACGCTTGGCATTGATTTGGCTCCATAGTAATTGAGTCTCCTGCTTAGCAGCTGCATACAATTGGGGCAGCAGTTAATATCCCAGGACTGGACAAGGTTTAAGCCAAACTCTTTTGATAGCCATGGGTTCCTGGCCCTTTCTGATCTGGCCTGCTTGACAAATGATGGTTGATTTTTATCAGGAAACGAGTCTGACTCTCAGAACTGATGTGTGCCTGCTACTGATGACATTATTCACTTTTCTCTAGGTGACTTGCTAGCATTGCCCATTGTGTAAATGTCTGTTAGCGCTCACAACCATTTCCCCTGCCACTGTACACCTGTAGCTTTCATGTTTAGTTTGCTGAAATATTGATTCAAATCACACTCCTCCAAATGAGCCTAAGAACATAAGAATTTGCTGGTGAAAGAAGACCCAGGTCCATCCAGTTTGTTTTTCACCATCTTGGCAGTCGCATGACTTATCATGTCCCAAATTATAAAGTATCCCAAGATATTATTTCCTAACGGAAATCTATCTCATTTGTTCTTGAAAGACAGTTCTTCAAAGGAATCCAAAGTGTTTGGGCAACAGTTANTTTTTTCTCTCTTAACCACCTCACCCCCAACCAAAAAAGAATCTTCCAAAAAGTTTTCCAAAGGGTTTAAAAACATTAGAATGATTCTCTGGGACAGCTCTGAACTGGCTCTGTGGTGATGTCACGTGGAATCTGTACTAACAACCTGCTGCTTTCCACTTAAGACACCGACCTCTCTGCCCAGTGGTTGTCCCCACCTGCCTCTCTGAAGCACAACTGTGCTGAGTTTATGTCCCTGTTAAAGAAAATATGTAATTGATGAGATCAAATTTAGTTTAATTCCTTAAAGGGATTGCAGTTGGCAGTTGGCAGCAAAGGCCTGATCACTGGCTCACAACCTGCTTCCTTTTCAAAAGGCAGACCTGCAGAGGCTTTTTTTCCGCTCTCTGTCCACAGTTGCACGGCGAAATGAATCCAAGTAACATCTGCTGCTGAAGATAACACACGGCACACAGTTTGTGCAAAATAACACATGCTGATTACAGTACGCTACTTTAATGGTGAAGATAGTTTCTGAACCATATCAGTTCATGATTTTTTTTGTTACAAGTTTAGAACGACTCGCTCACTTTTATTTAAGACACTAAACCAACCCCACCCTAACCCACTCCCCATCCTAACCCTCTACTCACCCCCACCCCCCTCTCTTGAGTTGCAGGATCAATCTTACCTTTGTTGGCACATGTAAACACTGCTGAAAACAAGAACTATTACTACAAGCAAGGGCCAACTTCCGAGACAGGGAAAACTGTTTTGAGGCTTACGAGAGAGTGGGAAAAAACATATTTTTGGCTATTGCCAAGATCTATTCTCCAATTAAGTGAAACAGGTGTTTTAATGGTGTTTACAGACTCAGAGTAGCATTGAAGAGTTTTCCTTCTACATTCCTTTTTATATAAAAAAACAAAGTTTAGCTCATCTCGTTGTGCATGTATCCTTTTTTATTTTTGTTTGTGGTAAAATCGCTGACTTCCTGGGCCCCTTTTTTTGACGATGCAGTCACCTTTACACTCTTTATTTGGCTTTATGAGACATTCTGTGTCTACAGCTGTTCAATTTCACCTTGTTACCATGTTACCCACTGTTTTAGGCTTTTATATTTTTTATTTAGTCAAAGGCAAATAAATAAAAACCAGCGGTATTTTGTCATAGTCTGTCCTGAATGTATAATTTTAGATCCACAATGTGTTATTCCTAGAATAAAGAGTATTTAATAGAATTCAAGTGAAACAAAAGGACTATCCAGTTTTTCCTCTCCGGTCGAAGTGGAGGGTCTTGAGACGGCCCTTGAAGGAGGCGAGGGAGGGGGCAAGGGGGCAACAGAATGTTGGATGGAGTTCCAAAGGGTGGTGTTGTGGGGGAGGTGGGCAGAGGAGCTGAAGCCCTGACCACCAGGGCAGGGGACGTGGAGCCCGCCAGAGCCCACTGAGCGGAGGGAGCCGACAGGTCAGTATGGAGTCAGCAGGTCACAGAGGTAGGTAGGAGCGAAGCCGCGGAGGGCTTCCCCATTAAATTTCACGTTGGGAGTCAGCCTAAGCTGGAATTTAATCAGATTAAACAGTAAAATGCTTGATTACGTTTCATAGCATAATGAGGGAGGGGTGAAGTGGCAGCCCAATAGAGAAATGTACTCAATGGGTGGTCTGTTACTGAGCTGTCCTCACCTCATAACCCTGCACGTTCCACCAAACGTGTGCATGTGTGTGTGAGAAGCCACATCCCACCAGGGCATTCCCTCTGCTGAGCATTAAGCTAAGCGACTGGGAACTTAAAGGTATTTGTAAAATCCCTGAGAATTGGCAGAGCTGCCTGTTGCACAAAGCAGCCATTTTCTTCTGTGTCTGGCATTCTCATGTTGGGGTGTATTACGCACCACGTGCGAACCCTATTTAGGGAGGAAACTGCAGGTAACCTTAATTGTTTAATTATTGCCATGGGATCTTTAAAATTGTACCATCAGCTTATATTGCCCCTCCACATTCTTCTTCCCAAAACTTTGCATTTCTCCACATTAAACTTCATCTGCCACGTGTCTGCCCATTTTACCAGTCTGTCCATATCCCCTTGCAGTCTGCTACTATCCTCCTCACTGTTTACTACAGTAGTAAACAGTAGTAAGCTGATGGTACAATCTTAAAGGGGGTGAAGGAACAGAGAGACCTGGGGGTCATGTAGTAAATTTTTGAAGGTGGCCGGACAGGTAGAGCTGTTAAAAAAGCATCCGGGATACCAGGCTTTATAAATAGGGCATAGAGTACAACAGTCAGGAAGTTATGATGAACCTTTATATAAACGCTGGTTAGCCCTCAGCGAGAGACTGTGTTCAGTTCTGGGCCCCACACGTTAGGAAGGATGTCAAGGCATTGGAGAAGGTGCAAAGGAGATTGACCAGAATGGCACCAGGAATGAGGGGCTTCAGTTATCAGGAGAGGTAGAGAAGCGAGGATTATTCTCCTTGGAGCAGAGTAGGTTAAGAGTGATTCAATACGGTGAACAAGGAGAAACTATTCAGTAACCGGAGGGCACTGATTTAAAATAGTTGTTAAAAGAAACGGGTGGTGGGGGAGGGGGAAAGTGAGGAGAAATATCTTCACACAGCGAGTTGTTTGGATCTGGAATGCATTGCCTGAAAGGCTGGTGGAAGCCGATTTGCAAACAGCTTTTAAGAGAGAAGTAGATAATTATTTCGGGAGGACAAGTTTGCAGGGCTATGGGGAGAGAGTGAGGGAGTGGGGTTGATCAGGGCTATGGAGAGAGTGGGGGAGTGGGGTTGATCGGGGCTATAGGGAGAGCGGGGGGAGTGGGGTTGATCAGGGCTATGGGGAGAGAGGGGGGGAGTGGGGTTGATCAGGGCTATGGGGAGAGAGCGGGGGAGTGGGGTTGATCAGGGCTATGGGGAGAGAGCGGGGGAGTGGGGTTGATCAGGGCTATGGGGAGAGAGCGGGGGAGTGGGGTTGATCAGGGCTATGGGGAGAGAGCGGGGGAGTGGGGTTGATTTGGAAACTCTTTCCAAAGAGTCAGCACAGAAACGATGGGCTGAATGGCCTCCTTCTGTGCTGTATAATTCTATGTTTCTGTGAATATCTGACCTGCAAGATGGTACCTCTAAAGATGTCGCACTCCCCCCCCCCCCCCCCCCAGAGTTCGCCAGGCTGTTATAATAATGCTTGCATTTGATATAGCGCTTTTCACATGTTCTCAACGTCTCAAAGTGCTTCACAGAATAGACTGCAAAGTGAATTGACTGTATATTTATGGGCGAAATGCGGCAGACAACTGCACACAGCAGCGTCCCACAAACAGTCATGGATTGAGTGACCAAATTATTTTTTTCTTGAGGAATTATTAGGCGTGTGGAGTAAGGAAACTTGCCCAAGGTTTCACCCTGCCAGGCATTGAACCCAGGTCAGATGGAAGCACATTAAGCTCACAGCTCTGATGCCATCACCATTCACTACACTGCCTGGAGTGAACATCTGCTCAAGAGGCTACCATTACTGTTTAATAGAATCTCTTTTCAGAATCATTCACTGGGGCAGGAGGGGGAGACGGTAGAGCAGGTGATACACTGGCTCGACATGATGAGTGACTCCCATATGGCCCTCCCACCAGGAACTGAAAGTCATTACATTTTGTTATAACTGTCTTGACAGATATGAGGCCTGTAGTCTGTCCCTAGTCTTAAAATTATGAGCTTCAAACGTTTAAGATTGTGAAAAATCCTTAATTTAAAAAAAAAGGAAAATTAGTTTGTCCTAAAACCCTAAAAAACATAGTTTTCCTGCAGTTCTTAAAGCGAACCGGTTTCCAAATCAGGACTGAATCTAGGATTTATTTCACAGTTCTGTGCAGCCTTAAATATTAACTACTCTGTAGCATAGTGGTTAGACAGGTTCGATTCCCAACAGTTTCCTACCTTCACATGCCTCTGTTTACCGTTTGTTAGTTGATTGGCGGATCACATTTCTGTGGGGGAATAATCCCTTAAAAACAAATAATAAATTGGTGACTTGAATCCACGACTGTGGGACACTGTGCACAATTGGCTGCCGTGTTTCATCCACAAAATATACACTTTGGGACTTCTCACCAATGTGAGATTTCCATGAAAACATTAACAAAATATACTTAACCGAAACGTCTCAAAGTGCTTCATAGGATTTTACAATGTGCTGACTATTTTGTAGGTGAATATAACAGCCGATTTGTGCACAGCAGTATTCCACAAATAACAATAACAGTGGCAGAGTCTGACACCAAGTTGGGGGGAAGGAGGAGGTGATTGTAAGTCCACTTGAAGAGGAAGGTTCAAGAACCAGCCATGAAGTGATTGAAAGATTTTATCTGGGGGATTGTTGACCAGGACAATGGGGGAGAGAAACTCCATTCTCTTTTCCTACAAATACAGTCACTAGGCTTTACAGTAAACACTGCAAAGCACTTTGAGACGTCCTCCCGACGTGAAAGGCGCTGGCTCTATGAAATGCAAGGATTGCTATTATTATTTAAATTAAAAAATGAAGTCAAACATCCACAGCTCAGTCAGACAGAAAACGACAGCTTCACAGCAGCTGACAGCAGGCTGAAAAAATATGTAGTGAGAGAGAGCAAGGGAGAGAGATGCATATCGATTTATGCGCTCTGTCAGTGACAGAATCTGTCAGGAAGTAGCAGATGTGACTAGCTTTGCCAATCCACTGAGGCACTGTATTGTGAATATGTTCTCGCTATCTCCTTCCACCCACCCTACCCCCACACACAGCTTTGAGACGTCCTTGCCTATAATAATAATAATGTCGCTTCTTAAGCCAACACTGTCTTCAGAAATGAGTAACGACTGAGGGAGAGAGAGTGGACATGTGTCTCTTAATAATAATAATCAGTTTGATATAGTGCCTTATCACGTCATTGAGACGTCTCAAAGCGCTTCACAGAATATACTGTAGAGGGTCTATTTTGTGAGCGAAACATGCCAACCAATTGTGCACATCAGTCTCCCACAAACAGTTGTGGATTGAGTGTATATTTTGTGTGTGAATTAATTCATTAATTAGATTAAGAATCTTAACATAGATATTTTGCCTGGTGTGGGGGCTGGGGTTGGTAGATGTGCTGGGCAGGGGGCTGGGCTGAGGCTGTAGGGTGGCCTGTGCTGGGGGCAGGGGGCAGGGGGAGGGCCTGTTCTGGGGGCAGGGGGCAGTAGCTGTGCAGGGGACTGGGCAGGGGGCAGTCGCTGTGCTGGGAGCAGTGGCCGGGTTGGGGGGCAGTGGCCAGGCTTTGGGACATCCTCCCAACATGAAAAGCGCTCTATAAATGTAATTTTGTTGTTGTTGGGCTGGGGGCAGTGGCCGGACAGGGGCTGGGGCCAGTGGCCAGGCTGGGGGCTGGCGGCTGGGTTGGAGGGTCACTGCACCTGTCTTTAATTTTGCTGTTTTGGAACATGATATCCCACAAAGTCACATCCTTATTTAAGTGGAATGAATGTCTCAGATTATCCATCCATCTGTCAGCCAGGATTTACTCTCAGATTTGCCGCTGTGTTGATGGGAAGACATTCTGCTGAGATAGTTACAGGGTATTTCCCCTGTCTGCATAGATCTGACCGAATGTCTGAGGCACTGATGTTGGTCTGTAGCGTAATGGTTGGAGCACTCGCCATGCAAGTGAGAGGACCTGGGTTTGATTCCCGGGTGGGACGAAACCTGAGGCAAGTTTCCTTACTCCACATACTTCTGTTTGCCAATTGACTCTATAGTATATTCTGTGAAACACTTTGAAGCATCTCAACGACATGATAAGGTGCTGTGTCAAGTGCAAGGATTATTATTATGCAAACGTGTGAGCTGGTTAAACACAGAGATTATGTAACTTGTCTGAGGTGTGGGTGAAGGCGCAAAGAGCCAATGACTAACTGGAAACCTATCGTGGAAAGAGCCCAGAGAAGGTGAGGAAACGGCGGAGAGGATCAATACGATTGAGAAAGTAATGATTAAAAATAGGCTGGTAGACAGGAGAAACATTAACCCCACACAGTGTCTGTCTCTTGGCTCGCAGGGAGGGCTGAGGGCACGTCTACACATCATTGAGTCAGACAAGGCTGGTCAACCGTCAGCAGGGTTTTGGGTTTGTTTTTATTTCTGGAGTACTGTGGCGTATTGATTAGAGCACTCGCCTCGCAAGCAAGAGGACCGGGTTCAATTCCCGGGCAGGTAGGGCACAACGTTAGGCAAGTTTCCTTACTCCACACGCCTCTGTTTACCCAGCAGTAAGTCGGAACCCGGTTGTTCGGCAAAACATCTGTGGGTGGGGATGAGGGAGAGATGGGGGGAGAACAACTGGGAAAACTATTAAAAATTAATTAGACAAGTTCAAAATTCGTGTAACAACTTCTTTGGAAAGCAAAACAACGAAAATGACACTCACTTGTCTGCTGTCTCCCCATCCCAACCATCCTCAGGTGGGCTTTCTGGAACTCTGCCCCCGCCTCACACACACTCTAGAACTCTATCCAAAAGACTCTCCAACTCGCTCCCTTCTTCCCCCCATTTCAAGGCATGTCTCAAAATATTACCTCTTTGAGAGCGCTTTCGGTCATCTTTTCCCCTCCCCCAACCTCCTGCTCCCCCTCCCAGCTTCGACACCCAACTTAGGGGCCCATTCAGCACTGTTGAGCCCTATTGAGACGTCCTCCTGACGTGAAAGGCTGTAACTATTTTATAATGGTATTGTCAAATTGCTCAAGATCTGGAAATGAAGTAGTTAACACTGACTGAATGGATGACACCAGTAAATGAGCCATTAAAATAATCAATGTATTGACTTATTCCCACCCTCGCTCGCCTCCACTGGCTCCCCATCCCCCAGAGGATCGAATTCAAGATCCTCACCCTCACCTACAAGGCCATTCACGGCCTCGCTCCTTCCTACCTCTCCGACCTACTCTCCCCCTACCTACCTGCCCGTACCCTCCGTTCCTCCGGCTCCGGTCTGCTCCACATCCCCCGCCCCAACCGCCCTACCATCGGTAGCCTTCAGCCTCTCAGCCCCGAGGCTCTGGAACTCCATCCCCAGTGCCTTCACCGCTTCCTCCCTTTCCTCCTTCAAGGCCGGTCTCAAGACCTTTGACCGTGCCTTCAGCCTTCAGCTCCCCTCTCGACTCTCTACCCCCTCCTCGCTCAACTCCCCTCACCCTCACCATTTCCCCCGTCCTCGCTCCCGCCCTTCCCCCCCCTGACCATTTCCCCCCTCCTCGCTCCCTCCCTTCCCTCACCCTGACCATCTCCCCCCTCCTCGCTCCCTCCCTTCCCTCCACTCCCCCTGACCATTTCCCCCCCTCCTCGCTCCCTCCCTTCCCTCCCCTCCCCCTGACCATCTCCCCCCTCCTCGCTCCCTCCCTCTGACCATTTCCCCCCTGTTCGACCCAACTGTACAGCGCCTTGGGACGTCCTCCCGATGTGAAAGGCGCTCTATAAATGCAATCTTGTTGTTGTTGTTATTAAAGGGGCAGCACATATTGTTTGTATGGAGACATAAAATTCACCTCATTCCTCCAGAGTGCATTATTAGATTTTGTTTGTGCGTTTTAAAACATCTTTGCGTTTAATAATCACAAAGCATTGGGAGGGAGTCTCAAAGCATCGCACAGAACTTATTGTAAAGTGCAGTGATTGTGTGTCTGCAAACATGGCGGCCAAATTTGTGCACAGATGTGTCCAACAAACAGCCATGCAGTGAGTAACACAGAGGGAAACTTGGCAGGAAGGAAGGACCCTTCAGTTTGCTCCGCTGTGCTGCCCCTTTAAGCTCTGCACTGTTCACTGTCCTAGGAAGGGATAATGACTGTGACTCCTGTATATAATATGCTTTAAAGTCACCAGATTGCGAGAGAGAAGTGTCTGACTGTGCCCCGGGAGGATCTGAAAGGCTGAGACTTGCCCACACCTGCGCTTTTTAATGTGCGTTACTGTAAAGGGGGGTTGGGGGGGACAACATGGAATTTATAGCCTAAAACTAGCTCCTTCATGAGTGTTGGGTGTGTTCAAGACGATTTTGGCTTCCATTGCAAAGTGCTTCACAGGAACTGTGTACTATAAAGTAAGAATAAAATAATCCTCGCATTTGATACAGTGCCTTATCACATCGTGCTTCACAGGATATACTGTAGAGTGAATTGACTGTGTATGTTGTGGGTGATAAACAGTTGTAAATTGAGTGACAAAATTATTACTATTATTTATTTATTAAAGGGATTATTATCCCAGGAAAGCGATCCGCCAATCTACTAACAACCAGGTTCCTACTTATTGCTAGGTAAACAGAGGCGTGTGGAGTGAGGAAACATTCACACGGATTATGCACTTCACTGGGGTGCGGAGTTTGGAGAAGACATTGTCTGTCAGAGTAAACGTTGTTTCCCACCCCCCCTCCAACTCGGTTATAAATGCAGTCGAGCCCCCACCGGCCATGCATTCGTCACATCCCGCCTCGAGTACTCCAATACCCTCCTCGCTGATCTCCCCAGCTCCACCATCCACAAAATCCAGTTAATATAGAACTCCACCACCCGCATCCTCACCTGCACTTCATCACACTGTTCACCCATCACACCAGCTCTAGCCAGGCCTCCCTGGCTCACTATCACTGAAGAGATCAATTTCAAGACTCTCACACTCATTTTCAAATCCCTTCATGCCCTGGCACCTCCCTCTTTCCGACCTGCTTACCCCACTACCCACTGCCTCTACTAGACTGACTCCGGCCTCTTGCATTCCACCATTGGAAGTCGGGCTTTCAGCCACTACACCCGAAACTCTGGAACTCTCTCCCTCAATTGCTGAAGACCTTTCTCTTCAATTGTGCCTACTGTCACCTCCCCCACCCTCCCCTCGGCTCAGCGTCGTGCTCCATCGCTGTCCAGCGCTCTGGGACACTGCCCTGCCTGAGGGACACTGTGTAAATAGAAGTTGTTGTTTAGGTTGCCCCCTTCAAAACCGTTAGGAATATTTAATTATTTTTTCTGGCGCAGAATTAAATTAAACAACTTCTGTGTTTATGACAAGCCGGAGTCTTGATCCACATAAACCTTCGCTCAGTGAGGCCTCACTTCAAATCAAAACAAATTGCTCAAGTTTACAAACTCAAGCAGAGAAAGCCTCCGCTGTATACACACGGGGCAAGCCAACACAGGAATGGTCTGCTGTATAACATGCTCTTATTTATCAAGAGGATTTAAGCTAGACAGTTCTCAGCAAAGTCATTCAATGAAGCTCTCCACCATCTCCACGCTCTCCTGCCTCATGTTCAGGTGGCTCAGTCAGCAGCGCTCTCACCTCTGGGTCAGAAGGTTGTGGGTTCAAGCCCCCAGGTTGATACCTTGAACTCGCACAGTCAAGGCTGATGGAGTGGGTAGGGAGCGGTGCTGTATTGTCAGAGATGCCGTTCTTCCTATGAGATGTTAAATGAAGGTCCTGTCTGCCTGCTCAGGTGACGTCAAAGATTCCGCGGAACTATTCAA
The DNA here is from genome assembly GCF_018977255.1 of Callorhinchus milii. NCBI lineage: Eukaryota > Metazoa > Chordata > Chondrichthyes > Chimaeriformes > Callorhinchidae > Callorhinchus > Callorhinchus milii. The sequence continues at coordinate 272,466 of NW_024704748.1, read as the reverse complement.
AAAGAGAAGTGGGTTTCTCTCCATGGTGTCCTAGCCAACAAGCCCCCAAATAAAATTGGTCTCTCACTCTGTGGCTGTTTGTGGAGACATTGCTTTGCCTAAATTGGCAGCAACATTGGTCACCACACTACATATGGTTATTTATGGGATGTCGCTGCATGTAAATTGGCTGCCGGGTCCGCCTGCAAACACACAGTCAATGCACTTCACACGAAAATCCCGTGAAGCGGATTCGACGATGTGCTAAGGCGCTGTGCTATACAAATGTAATTTTGTTGTTGTTGTTATCACGTTGCTAGGATTAGAGGTGGTTCAGGGAATGGAGCGATTCCACACATAAAGACCATGGTGTGTGGAAGGAAACGCCAAAGGCAATAGAGGGATGTTGCTGATCGACACGGCTACAGGCAAAGCAGGTGCAAGCGCAGAGCTCCACTCTGTACCTGCCTGCGTGCGAGCGATTACAACTGCCTGAAACTAAATCAACACAGGTGTTTGCAACTCAGTCAAAACCAACAGAGCGAGTGGGTAAGCGGGCAGGCGGGCAAGCATATGAATATCAAAGGAGGTGAAACCTTGATGTGCATCCATCCCTCTGGAATTTGGTGGAAGTTGGAATTTTGTTTGCAAGTCTCGCAATTTTAGATCAAAACTTCTCACCTCATGACTTTATTTTTTGTACTTTCAGCCCTAGGAGTGCAACCCCCCACAAACAAAATCAAAGAACCCCATCCCGTCTCTGTTTACTTAGCAGTAAGTTTATCTAGCCGACCCGAGCTGTTCCCACCCACCCCCCACCCGAAAATGCATCCCCCTCCACTCCCCACCCTCCACTACTCCCAATCAGTCCTTCTCTCCCACCGCCCTCCTTGCCCTCTCTCTCTCTTGGACCCCTTCACTGCCTCCCTCAGCTCCAGTCTGGGTATCCTCCACCAGGCACATGGTGACTGCCAAGGTTGTCTCAAAGCAGTTGATTGTCCCAACTGCTCCATCACCCACTCTTCCCGACACAGCCACTTCCCCCAATTCCGAAAGGCAAACACCCCTCCCTCGTCCACATCTTTACCCTTCCAAACTCTCCCCTACCCTCCACGGTCAATTCTCCCCCAGAGCCTAAAACCCTCCCTACCCTCCCTCTGAAGCCCTCCTCCAGCATCTCACTCACTCGCATTTCCCTACAAAATGTCTGCGCTCTCTCCAATGAAACCCTCACGCTCTATGACCTGGATGAGCACATTGACATTCTTGAGCTCACAGAATCCTGGCTCTCCCCCGGTGACCCTATGCCCCTGATCAGTCTCCCCCCTACTGACCTCAGCTACACCTTTCACACACACCCCCACATCCTCCCCCCCCCACCCTTGCCAAACTGACACGGCGACGTGTCATCTCCCCAATTTTCCTCGCTCTATCCCCTTATTCCTCCGGTTCCTTCCTCTCTTTTCAACATTTAACTCTGTACCATCCCTCCCTCACCTTCAAAATCCACCTAATTTATGCTCCTTCCAAATCACCTGGTTCCTCATCCCTGACATCTCCTCCATCCTCTCATCCCTCTGCTTCTGCTCTGAACACCTGATCATAATTGGTGATTTCAACCTCCCCCTAAAGTCCCCCTTGCCCATGAATTCTGAGGTCACTGCCCTGCTCTCCCCACTAAACCTCACCCTCCACATAAACGCCCCACCCCACACCGATGGCCATCATCTCAATTTTGTTATGACTCACAGCCTTGACATCTCCGACCTGTCCATCACAGACAAGACCATCTCGGACCATTTCCTCATCTCCCTCTCTTCCCGCACCCCCACCCCCTCCCCTCTCCCAAGCCCTCCACCATTTGTTTCCAACCTTGGAAAAAGCTTCCACCTGAATCCCTCACCAACGTCCTCTCTTCCTCAGATCTCTTCTCCCTCTTGACTTCCACACGCAGCAATCCTGATGCAGCCGTCAAACTACTGAACGATCGCCTCTCTGCAGCCCTCAACTCTCTTACCCCCTGAAATCCAGGTCTGTCTCCAAATCTACCCGCTCCCCCTGGTATAACAGTCTCCTCCGCTCCCTCAATACTAAAACCATGACACTCGAGTGCAGATGGCACAAGTCACCCTCACAATCCACCACCAGCTGTGGCTCGAGAGTCTCCGTAACTACCGTCTCTCCCTCTTGCCACCAACGCTGCCTTTTACTCCAAAACCATTTTGAAGGCCAAAAACAACTCAAAAGCAATGTTCTCTTCTATCTGTGACCTGGACTCCTTCTGCCTCCTTGTCCTCCTTGACCTCTCTGATGCCTTCGATACCGTTGACCACTCCATCCTCCACACCTCAGGTTCTGACAGCATCACCATCCGTGGTTGTACACTCCACCTTACTAAGCCAGTCCGGCACCTTGGCATCTTTTTTAACCCTCCACTGTCCTTTCTACCCCACATCCATGCCATGACCCGCTCTGCCTTCCCCACCTCCACAACGTCGCCCGGCTCCACCACTGTCTCACCCCGCAGGCCACTGAAACGCTCACACACGCCTTCATTATATCCAGGCTTGTCTATACAAACTCCCTGCTTGTTGACCTCCTCAACTCCTCCCTCCGTAGGCTGCAGATCATCCAGAACTCTGCAGCCCGTGTCCTCTCCATGACCCTATCACCCCAATTATCGCCCAACTCCACTGTATCCTCCCACAGAGGATAATAATAAATAATCCTTGCATTTAATACAGTGCTTTTCACGTCTTCTCGACTTCTCAAAGCACTTCACAGAATATGCTATAAAGTGAACTGACTGTATATTTGTGGGCGAACGCGGCAGCCAATTGCACACAGCAATGTCCCACAAACAGTCGTGGATTGAAAATGACCAATTTATTATTGTTTTTTGTTTTGGAGGGATTATTATTAGGCTCTGTGTGGAGTAAGGAAACTTGCCCAAGGTTTCGCCCTCTGCCTGGAATTGAACTCAGGTCTCTCACTTACAAGGGGAGTGCTCTTACCATTGAATTACAGGACTCCACAGGATACAGTTCAAGACTCCGTTCCTCACCTTCAAAGCTCTCCATGGCCGTGCTCCCCCTACCTCTGCAACCTCCTAACCCCCTACTAGCCTGCCTGCTTCCTCTGCTCAATGGGCTCCAGCCTGCTTCATGTCCCCCACCTCGTCCGCCCTACCATTGGCGGGCGGGCCTTCAGCCACTCTGCCTCCTTCAAGACCCATCTCAAGACCCTCCTCTTTGACCGTGCCTTCGATCACCCTCCTTCCCCCCCTGCCCGCCCCCACCCTCCCCGATCCCGACCCCCAGAAAAACTGATTGTCCAGCACCTTGGGACATCCTCCCGACATAAGCGCTCTGAGACGCAGTCTGGCGTGGAGGGTGCTATATAAATCCAAGTTGTTGTTGAAAGCCACTATACAAACGTAATTTTATTGTTGTTTGACCTTCAACTGTCCTTTCTACCCCATATCCGTGCCAATACTTGCTCTGCCTTCCCCCACCTCCACAACATCGCCTGAGTCCACCAGTGCCTCTCCCCTCAGACCACCGAAACCCTTATCCACGACCTTGTCCTCCTGGGCCTCTCTGCCATGTTTGACACAGTCAACCACCTTATCCTCATCCAGCACCTCCTCCCTCATCCACCTCAGTGGGACCGCAAAAGCCTGGTTTGAGTTCTACCTAACAAACTGTCTTCACTTTATCTCCTTAAAGGGTTTCTCCTCCTGCCCCCACCTGGTCAACTGTGGTGTACGTGTGGTCTCCATCCTTGGTCCCCTCCTCTTCCTCATCTATATGCTCCCTCTTGACGATGTCATCCACAGACACGGGGTAAACTTCCACACGTAAGCGGACGACACACTAATCTGCTTCTCCTCCACCAGCTGCGACTCCATTTCCAATGATGTTCTATTGACTTGTCTGGCGGACATCAGGGCCTAGATAAGCGAAAACTTTCTATAACTCAATGTTGACAAGATAGAAGCCATACACACTGGCTCCTGTCAGTGTCTTCTATCCTGCAGATCTGACCTCCTCAACCTCCCCAGCCTATCCCTCAGACTTACCGAACCAGTGTGCAACCTAGGCATCAGATTCGACCCCCAGCTGTCCTTCTTTCCCCACATCTGGTCCCTGACCAGGACCGTCTTTCTCCACCTCCACCACATTGTGTGTACCTTACCCCAGGCGCAGCCGAAACACTTATCCATGCGTTCATCGCTTCCCGACTCAACTTCTCAAATGCCCTCTTTGCCAATCTCCCCAGATCCAACTTACACTGTGGAGTCCTGTAGCTCAGTGGTTAGAGCACTCGCTTTGCAAGTGAGAGACCTGAGTTCAATCCCAGGCAGAGGGCGAAACCTTGGGCAAGTTTCCTTACTCCACACAGAGCCTAATAATAATCCTCCAAAACAAAAAACAATAATAAATTGGTCATTTTCAATCTACGAGTGTTTGTGGGACATTGCTGTGCGCAATTGGCTGCCGCGTTCGCCCACAAATATACAGTCAATTCACTTTACAGTGTGTTCTGTGAAGCGCTTTGGGACGTCCTCCCGACGTGAAAAGCGCTATATCAAATGCAATGATTATTATTATTATTACACAGGATCAAACTGATCCAAACCTCTGCTGCCCCCATCGCACCAGCTCCAGCCGGGGCTCCACTGACTCCCTATCACCGAACTGATTGATTTCAAGATCCTCTGACTTGTTTTCAAATCCCTTCATGCCCTGGCACCTCCCTACTCTCCCACCTGCTTACTCCCCAACCTGACTGGCTTCCGGCTTGTCCCTCGTGCCCTCAATTCCACCATTGGTGACTCCACTTTCAACTACTTAGGCCCTGAACCTCTGGAACACTCTTCCTCAATCCTTGTGCCTTGCCCCTTCTTTCCCCATTTTACTTTTGGACCGTGCCAACTGTCACCTCCCCTTTCCCTCCAGCGCGGTGTCAGGCTCTGCCACTGTCAAGTTCTCTGGAACCCCACCCTGTGTGAGGGGTGCTGTGTAAATGCAAGTAGTTATAACAACCGGATTCTGGTTGTTGGTCAATTAGTGGATCGCTCTCCCAGGGTTGGAAAATAGAAGCAGGAGGAGGCCATTCGACCCCTCAAACCTGTTCAGCCATTCTGTTAGATCGTGGCTGATTGGTACATCAACTCCAAATAGCTGCCTTTGCCCTACATGGCTGTGTTAGACTGGCATTAGCACCCGCAGGGGAGAGAGAGATTCCATCCCAGGTTTTGAGATGGAAACAGACAGCGGGAAACACACAACCAGTTTAACACAAGATCAGACGCTGCTTTTGAGTTTTTTTAAAAGAGAAAAACACAGACACAATGTGAGGGTCAAAAGGGCAACTGGTTGATTCATGCATAATTTTTATGCATAAGTATCCCTTAGTATTTACTGTGACCATGGCAACGCAACTCAATCACCTTCATTAGGGATGCAGGATTAGTGAACATTAATGATTCCTCCAGTGGCTCAATGTGGTTTGACACAAAACCCTTTGTTTCCCATCTTGTTGTTGAATAGGCTCACCACCTTCTCCCTGTCACCTAAGACCCCTCCCCCAATCCACAGGCCTGCCCAGCAATAGTAATATAATAATATAAGCTTATAATAATAATAAGCATAATGATAATCCTTGTATTTGATATAGCGCCTCATCACGTCGAGACGTCTCAAAACGCTTCACAGGATATAATGTAAAGTGAATTGACTGTGTATTTTGTAGGAGAAACACGGCAGCCAATTACACACAGCAGCGTCCCACAAACAGCCATGGATTCAGGTAACTAAACTATTATTATTTTTTGAAGGGAATCACTCAATTCACCACTGTTTGTAGAACACTACGTAAGGAAACTTTCTTAACGTTTTGCCCTGTCCGGGAATCAAACCCAGGTCCTCTGCGAGGCGAGTGCTCTAACCACTGAGTTATAGGACTCCATCCTTTATAGCAGTGAGATTCCCGGGAGGGGCACTGTGTAAATGAAGTTATTGTTAGTTGATATAAGGAAGAGGGGAAATGGCATGTGCGGGGAAGATAAGCCAGTGACAGGCAGGAAGGCAGGAGAAGACAGGGAGCAAGAGCACTGAGTGCCACCGGGCCGTGTCGCTTCCAGGCTCATATCCAAACAGTGTGAGGCAGCAATAAACAGGATGTGGGGGCCACTCTGACAGGTTAGTGAAGTTCAGCTCTCTCCTCCACCAAAGTCCTGCTCTCACGCTGCTCCAACACCAGGGCCGCGGAGAGCAGCGAGCCTCATACTGAATAATAATCCTTGTATGTGGTACAGCGCCTTATCACGTCTCTGAAATGTCTCAAAGCGCTTCACAGGGTATACTAAAGTGAGTTGACTGTGTATTTTGTGGGTGAAACGCGGCAGCCAATTGCACAGGGCAGTGCCCCACAAACAGTCATGATTGAGTAACTGAATTATTATTATTTGAGGGGGGAGGGATTATTACCCCTGAAAGCGATCTGCCAATCGATCCTACTTACTGCTCATTAAACAGAGGCATGTGCGTGGAGTAAGAAAACTTGCTCAAAGTTTTGCGTTGCCTGGGAATTGAAACCGGGTCCTTTCGCTTGCAAGGCGAGTGCTCTAACCACTAAGCTATGGGACTCCACTGATGTAAGTACTCAATGATCCTCAGTGTCAGAGCAACCAGTTGTGTGTGTTTGTGTATCAAGTCTGTGTGTGTGTGTGTATCACCTCTGTGTGTGTATCAGGTCTGAGTGTGTATCAGGTCTGTGTGTGTGTATCATGTTTGTTTGTGTGTATCAGGACTGTGTGTGTATCAGGTCTCTGGGTGTGTGTATATCAGGTCTGTGTGTGCATCAGGTCCGCTAGTGTGTATATAAGGTATGTGTGTGTGTATGTATCAGGTATGTGTTTATATCAGGTCTGTGTGTGTGTGTATATCAGGTCTGTGTGTGAATCAGGTGTATGTCTGTATCAGGTATGTGTGCGCGTCAGTAATGTGTATGTATCAGGCGTGTGTATGGGTATCAGGTCTGTAAGTGTGTGTGTGTCTGTATCAGGTCGGTGTGTGTATCAGGTCCATGTCTTCGTGTATATCACATTTGTGTGTTGTGTGTATCAAGTCTGTGTGTATGTTTATGTATCAGGTATGTGTTTATATCAGGTCTGTCTGTGTATCAGGTTTGTGTGTGTGTGTATCAGTTCTATTAGTGTGTGTATCAGGTCTGTGTGTGTATATGGTCTGTGTGTGTGTTTACAAGGTATGTGTTTATATCAGGTCTGTGTATGTGTGTATCAGGTCTGTCCATGTGTGTGTGTGTTTTTAGCAGATCTGTGTATGTATCAGGTGTGTGTGTATCAGGTCTGTATGTGAATCAGGTGTGTGTCTGTATCAGGTCTGTCCATGTGTGTGTGTTTGTGTCAGATCTGTGTATGTATCAGGTGTGTGTGTATCAGCTCTGTAAGTATGTGTGTGTTTATATCAGGTCTGTGTGTGTGTATCAGGTCTGCGTGTGTGTGTGTGTGTATCAGGTCTGCGTGTGTGTGTGTATCAGGTCTGCGTGTGTGTGTGTATCAGGTCTGCGTGTGTGTATCAGGTCTGCGCGTGTGTGTATCAGGTCAGCGTGTGTGTGTATCAGGTCTGCGTGTGTGTGTATCAGGTCTGCGTGTGTGTGTATCAGGTCTGCGTGCGTGTGTGTATCAGGTCTGCGTGTGTGTGTGTGTGTGTGTGTGTGTGTGTATCAGGTCTGCGTGTGTGTGTGTATCAGGTCTGCGTGTGTGTGTGTATCAGGTCTGCGTGTGTGTATCAGGTCTGCGCGTGTGTGTATCAGGTCAGCGTGTGTGTGTATCAGGTCTGCGTGTGTGTGTATCAGGTCTGCGTGTGTGTGTATCAGGTCTGCGTGCGTGTGTGTATCAGGTCTGCGTGTGTGTGTGTGTATCAGGTCTGCGTGTATGTGTATCAAGTCTGTGTCTGTACATGTATTAGGTCTGTGTGTGTATGTATTGGATCTGTGTGTGTGTATCAAGTCTGTGGGTGGGTATATCAAGTCTCTGTGTGTATCAGGTGTGTGAGTGTGTGTATAAGATCTGTGTATCAGGTCTTTGTGTGTGTTCATTAGGTCTGTGTGTGATTGTGTGTGTATCAGTCTGTGTGTATCAGATTTGTGTGTGCGTATCAGGTCTGTGTGTGTGTCCATCAGGTCTATGTTTGTGTGTGTATCTGGTCTGTGTGTGTGTATTAGATCTGTGTGTGTGTATCAGCTCTTTGTGTGTGTCCATCAGGTCTATGTTTGTGTGTGTATCTGGTCTGTGTGTGTGTGTATTAGATCTGTGTGTGTGTATCAGCTCTTTGTGTGTGTCCATCAGGTCTATGTTTGTGTGTATATCTGGTCTGTGTGTGTGTGTATATCAAGTCTGTGTGTGTGTGTGCATCAGGTCTGTGTGTGTATCAGATTTGTGTGTTTGTGTGCATCAGGTCTGTGTGTGTGTATCAGACCTGTGTTTGTGTCTGTGTCTGTGTGTGTGTATCAGGTCTGTCTGTGTGGGTATCAGGTCTGTGTGTGTGTGTACATCAGGTTTGTGTTAGTGTGTGTATTAGGTCTTTGTGTGGGTTTGTATCAGGTCTGTGTGTGTGTACATCAGGTCTGTATTTGTGTGTGTATCAAGTCTCTGTGTGTGTGTGTATCAGGTTTGTGTGTGTGTGTGTACATCACATCTGTGTTTGTGTGTGTATCAGGTCTGTGTGTGTGTGTGTATCAGGTCTGTGTGTGTTTGTGTATCAGGTTTCTGTGTGTGTTTGTGTGTCAGGTCTGTGTGTGTGTATCAGGTCTGTCTGTGTGCATAATTTCAGTGTGTGTGAGCATCAGGTGTTGTGTGTATCAGGTGTTTGTGTATGAGTGTATCTGGTTTGTGTGTGTATCAGGTCTGTGTGTATCGTGTCTCTGTGTGTGTATCAGGTCTGTGTGTGTGTATCAGTTCTGCGTGTGTGTGTATCAGGTCTTTATGTGTGTATCAGTTCTGCGTGTGTGTGTGTGCATCATGTCTGTGTGTGTGCATCATGTCTGTGTGCGTGTGTACATCAGGTCTGTGTGTGTGTGTATATCAGGTTTGTGTGTATGTGTGTATCAGGTCTGTGTGTGTGTATTAGATCTGTGTGTGTGTATCAGACCTGTGTTTGTGTGTGTGTGTGTGTATCAGGTCTGTCTGTGTGGGTATCAGGTCTCTGTGTGCGTGTGTGTGTGTGTACATCAGGTCTGTATTTGTGTGTGTATCAGGTCTTTGTGTGTGCATGAGGTCTGTGTCTGTGTGTGTGTATAACAGGTCTGTGCGTGAGTGTAACTGGTCTGTGTGTGTGTGTACCAGGTCTCTGTGTGTGAGTGTATCTGGTATGTGTGTGTGTATCAGGTTTGTGTGTGTGTGCATACATCAGGTCTGTGTGCGTGTACATCAGGTCCGTGTTTGTGTGTGTATCAGGTCTTTGTGTGTGTATCAGGACTGTGTGTGTATATAAGGTGTGTGTGTGTATCAGATCTCTGTGTGTGTGTACGTCAGATCTGTGTTTCTGTGTGTGTATCAGATCTGTGTATGTGTGTGTATCAGGCCCGTGTGTCTTAATCATGTCTGTGTGTGTATCATGTCTGTGTGTGTATCAGGTCTGTGTGTGTATCACGTCTGTGTGTGTATCAGGTCTGTGTGTGTTTGTGTATCAGGTTTCTGTGTGTGTTTGTGTATCAGGTTTCTGTGTGTGTGTGTCAGGTCTGTGTGTGTGTATCAGGTCTTTGTGTGTGTATCAGTTCATCGCGTGTGTGTGTGTATATCAGGTCTGTCTGTGTGCATAATTTCAGTGTGTGAGCATCAGGTGTTGTGTGTATCAGGTGTTTGTGTATGAGTGTATCTGGTTTGTGCGTGTATCAGGTCTGTGTGTATCGTGTCTGTGTGTGTATCAGGTCTTTGTGTGTCTATCAGTTCTGCGTGTGTGTGTGTGTATCATGTCTGTGTGTGTGGGTTTGTAGCAGGTCTGTGTGTGTGTACATTAGGTCTGTATTTGTGAGTGTATCGAGTCTCTGTGTGTGTGTGTGTATCAGGTCTGTGTTTGTGTATGTGTGTGTGTGTACATCAGGTCTGTGTGTGTGTACATCAGGTCTGTGTTTGTGTGTGTATCAGGACTGTGTGTGTGTATAAGGTGTGTGTGTGTATCAGATCTGCGTGTGTGTGTACATCAGATCTGTGTTTCTGTGTGTGTGTCAGGTCTGTGTGTATGTGTATAAGGTCTGCGTGTGTGTACATCAGGTTTGTGTATTTGTGTGTATCAGATCTGTGTATGTGTCTGAATCAGGCCCGTGTGTCTGAATCAGGCCCGTGTGTCTGAATCAGGTCTGTGTGTGTGTATCAGGTCTGTGTGTGTTTGTGTATCAGGTTTCTGTGTGTGTTTGTGTATCAGGTTTCTGTGTGTGTGTGTCAGGTCTGTGTGTGTGTATCAGGTCTTTGTGTGTGTATCAGTTCATCGCGTGTGTGTGTGTATATCAGGTCTGTCTGTGTGCATAATTTCAGTGTGTGTGAGCATCAGGTGTTGTGTGTATCAGGTGTTTGTGTATGAGTGTATCTGGTTTGTGTATGTATCAGGTCTGTGTGTATCGTGTCTGTGTGTGTGTATCAGGTCTTTGTGTGTGTGCATCAGGTCTGTGTGTGTGTGTACATCAGGTCTGTGTGTGTGTGTATATCAAGTTTGTGTGTATGTGTATATCAGGTCTGTGTGTGTGTATCAGGTCTGTGTGTGTGTGTATTAGATCTGTGTGTGTGTATCAGCTCTTTGTGTGTGTCCATCAGGTCTATGTTTGTGTGTGTATCTGGTCTGTGTGTGTGTGTGTATATCAAGTCTGTGTATGTGTGTATCAGATCTGTGTGTGTGTGTGTATCAGATTTGTGTGTTTGTGTGCATCAGGTCTGTGCGTGTGTATCAGACCTGTGTTTGTGTGTGTGTCTGTGTGGGTATCAGGTCTGTGTGTGTATGTACATCAGGTTTGTGTTAGTGTGTGTATCAGGTCTTTGTGTGGGTTTGTATCAGGTCTGTGTGTGTGTACATCAGGTCTGTATTTATGTATCACGTCTCTCTGTGTGTGTGTATCAGGTTTGTGTGTGTGTGTATACATCACATCTGTGTTTGTGTGTGTATCAGGTATTTGTGTGTGCATGAGGTCTGTGTCTGTGTGTGTGTGTATCAGGTTTGTGTATGTGCGTGTGTGTACATCAGGTCTGTGTGTGTGTACATCAGGTCCGTGTTTGTGTGTGTATCAGGTCTTTGTGTGTGTATCAGGACTGTGTGTGTGTATAAGGTGTGTGTGTGTATCAGATCTGTGTGTGTGTGTGCATACGATCTGAGTGTATGTGTACGTCAGATCTGTGTTTCTGTGTGTGTGTCAGATCTGTGTATGTGTGTGTATCAGGCCCGTGTGTCTGAATCAGGTCTGTGTGTGTATTAGCCCGGTCTGTGTGTGTGTGTGTGTATTAGCCCGGTCTGTGTGTGTGTGTGTGTGTATTAGCCCGGTCTGTGTGTGTTTGTGTATCAGGTTTCTGTGTGTGTTTGTGCGTCGGGTCTGTGTGTGTATATCAGGTCTTTGTGTGTGTATCAGTTCATCGCGTGTGTGTGTGTATATCAGGTCTGTCTGTGTGCATAATTTCAGTGTGTGAGCATCAGGTGTTGTGTGTATCAGGTGTTTGTGTATGAGTGTATCTGGTTTGTGTATGTATCAGGCCTGTGTGTATCGTGTCTGTGTGTGTGTATCAGATCTGTGTGTGTGTGCATCAGGTCTGTGTGTGTGTGTGTGTGTATGTATCGTGTCTGTGTGTGTGTATCAGGTCTTCATGTGTGTATCAGTTCTGCGTGTGTGTGTGTGTATCATGTCTGTGTGTGTGCATCATGTCTGCGTGCGTGTGTACATCAGGTCTGTGTGTGTGTATATCAGGTTTGTGTGTGTGTGTGCATCAGGTCTGGGTGTGTGTATCAGACCTGTGTTTGTGTGTGTGTGTATCAGGTCTGTCTGTGTGGGTATCAGGTCTGTGTGTGTGTGTACATCAGGTTTGTGTTAGTGTGTGTATCAGGTCTTTATGTGGGTTTGTATCAGGTCTGTGTGTGTGTACATCAGGTCTGTATTTGTGTGTGTATCAGGTCTCTGTGTGCGTGTGTATCAGGTTTGTGTGTGTGTGTACATCACAGCTGTGTTTGTGTGTGTATCAGGTCTTTGTGTGTGCATGAGGTCTGTGTGTGTGTATATCAGGTCTGTGCGTGAGTGTATCTGGTCTGTGTGTGTGTGTGTGTATCAGATTTGTGTGTGTGTGTGTGTGTATCAGGTCTGAGTGTGTATATCAGGTCTGTCTGTGTGCAGAATTTCAGTGTGTGTGAGCATCAGGTGTTGTGTGTATCAGGTGTTTGTGTATGAGTGTATCTGGTTTGTGTATGTATCAGGTCTGTGTGTATCGTGTCTGTCTGTGTATATCAGGTCTGTGTGTGTGTGCATCAGGTCTGTGTGCGTGTGTACATCAGGTCTGTGTGCGTGTGTACATCAGGTCTGTGTGCGTGTGTACATCAGGTCTGTGTGTGCGTGCATCAGGTCTGTGTGTGTGTATATCTGGTCTGGTTGTGTATCAGGTCTGTGTGTGTATCAGCTCTTTGTGTGTGTGCATCAGGTTTGTGTTAGTGTGTGTATCAGGTCTTTGTGTGGGTTTGTATCAGGTCTGTGTGTGTGTACATCAGGTCTGTATTTGTGTGTGTATCAAGTCTGTGTGTGTGTGTGTATCAGGTTTGTTTGTGTGTGTTTGTGTACATCACATCTGTGTTTGTGTGTGTATCAGGTCTTTGTGTGTGCATGAGGTCTGTGTCTGTGTTTGTGTATATCAGGCCTGTGCGTGAGTGTATCAGGTCTGTGTGTGTGTACATCAGGTCCGTGTTTGTGTGTGTGTATCAGGTCTTTGTGTGTGTATCAGGACTGTGTGTGTGTATAAGGTGTGTGTGTGTATCAGATCTGTGTGTGTATAAGATCTGAGTGTGTGTGTACGTCAGATCTGTGTTTCTGTGTGTGTGTCAGATCTGTATCTGTGTGTATCAGGCCCGTGTGTCTGAATCAGGTCTGTGTGTGTATCAGGCCTGTGTGTGTGTGTGTTTATCAGGTCTGTGTGTGTGTATCAGTTCATCGCGTGTGTGTGTGTATATCAGGTCTGTCTGTGTGCATAATTTCAGTGTGTGTGAGCATCAGGTGTTGTGTGTATCAGGTGTTTGTGTATGAGTGTATCTGGTTTGTGTATGTATCAGGTCTGTGTGTATCGTGTCTGTGTGTGTGTATCAGGTCTTTGTGTGTGTGCATCAGGTCTGTGTGCGTGTGTACGTCAGGTCTGTGTGTGTGTGCATCAGGTCTGTGTGTGTGTGTATATCAGGTTTGTGTGTATGTGTGTATCAGGTCTTTATGTGTGTATCAGTTCTGCGTGTGTGTGTGTATCATGCCTGTGTGTGTGCATCATGTCTGTGTGCGTGTGTACATCAGGTCTGTGTGTGTGTATATCAGGTTTGTGTGTGTGTGTGCATCGGTCTGTGTGTGTGTGTATCAGACCTGTGTTTGTGTGTGTGTGTGTGTGTATCGGGTCTGTCTGTGTGGGTATCAGGTCAGTGTGTGTGTGTGTACATCAGATTTGTGTGTGTGTGTGCATCAGGTCTGTGTGTGTGTCAGACCTGTGTTTGTGTGTGTGTGTGTGTGTGTGTGTATCAGGTCTGTCTGTGTGGGTATCAGGTCTGTGTGTGTGTGTGTACATCAGGTTTGTGTTAGTGTGTGTATCAGGTCTTTATGTGGGTTTGTATCAGGTCTGTGTGTGTGTACATCAGGTCTGTGTTTGTGTGTGTATCAGGTCTTTGTGTGTGCATGAGGTCTGTGTCTGTGTGTGTGTATATCAGGTCTGTGCGTGAGTGTATCTGGTCTGTGTGTGTATGTGTGTGTGTGTATCAGATTTGTGTGTGTGTATCAGGTCTGAGTGTGTATATCAGGTCTGTCTGTGTGCAGAATTTCAGTGTGTGTGAGCATCAGGTGTTGTGTGTATCAGGTGTTTGTGTATGAGTGTATCTGGTTTGTGTGTGTGTCAGGTCTGTGTGTATCGTGTCTGTGTGTGTGTATCAGGTCTGTGTGTGTGTGCATCAGGTCTGTGTGCGTGTGTACATCAGGTCTGTGTGCGTGTGTACATCAGGTCTGTGTGCGTGTGTACATCAGGTCTGTGTGCGTGTGTACATCAGGTCTGTGTGTGCGTGCATCAGGTCTGTGTGTGTGTATATCAGGTCTGGTTGTGTATCAGGTCTGTGTGTGTGTGTATCAGATTTGTGTGTGTGTGTGTATCAGGTCTGTGTGTGTATATCAGGTCTGTCTGTGTGCAGAATTTCAGTGTGTGTGAGCATCAGGTGTTGTGTGTATCAGGTGTTTGTGTATGAGTGTATCTGGTTTGTGTGTGTATCAGGTCTGTGTGTATCGTGTCTGTGTGTATCATGTCTGTGTGTGTGTGCATCAGGTCTGTGTGCGTGTGTACATCAGGTCTGTGTGTGTGTGCATCAGGTCTGTGTGCGTGTGTACATCAGGTCTGTGTGTGTGTGTAAATCAGGTTTATGTGTGTATCAGCTCTTTGTGTGTGTCCATCAGGTCTATGTTTGTGTGTGTATCTGGTCTGTGTGTGTGTGTGTATATCAAGTCTGTGTGTGTATCAGATCTTTGTGTGTGTATCAGTTCTGCGTGTGTGTGTGTGTGTGTACCAGGTCTCTGTGTGTGAGTGTATCTGGTATGTGTGTGTGTATCAGGTTTGTGTGTGTGTGCATACATCAGGTCTGTGTGTGTGTACATCAGGTCCGTGTTTGTGTGTGTATCAGGTCTTTGTGTGTGTATCAGGACTGTGTGTGTGTATAAGGTGTGTGTGTGTATCAGATCTGTGTGTGTGTACGTCAGATCTGTGTTTCTGTGTGTGTGTCAGGTATGTGTGTATGTGTATAAGGTCTGCGTGTGTGTAATTCAGGTTTGTGTATTTGTGTGTATCAGATCTGTGTATGTGTGTGTATCAGTCCCGTGTGTCTGAATCAGGTCTGTGTGTGTATCAGGTCTGTGTGTGTGTGTGTGTGTATCAGGTCTGTGTGTGTGTATCAGGTCTTTGTGTGTATATCAGGTCTGTCTGTGTGCATAATTTCAGTGTGTGTGAGCCTTAGGTGTTGTGTGTATCAGGTGTTTGTGTATGAGTGTATCAGATTTGTGTGTGTGTGTACATCAGGTCTGTGTGTGTATCAGACCTGTGTTTGTGTGTGTGTGTGTGTGTGTACATCAGGTCTGTGTGTGTGTACATCAGGTCCGTGTTTGTGTGTGTATCAGGTCTTTGTGTGTGTATCAGGACTGTGTGTGTGTATAAGGTGTGTGTGTGTATCAGATCTGTGTGTGTGTACGTCAGATCTGTGTTTCTGTGTGTGTGTCAGGTATGTGTGTATGTGTATAAGGTCTGCGTGTGTGTAATTCAGGTTTGTGTATTTGTGTGTATCAGATCTGTGTATGTGTGTGTATCAGTCCCGTGTGTCTGAATCAGGTCTGTGTGTGTATCAGGTCTGTGTGTGTGTGTGTATCAGGTCTGTGTGTGTGTATCAGGTCTTTGTGTGTATATCAGGTCTGTCTGTGTGCATAATTTCAGTGTGTGTGAGCCTTAGGTGTTGTGTGTATCAGGTGTTTGTGTATGAGTGTATCAGATTTGTGTGTGTGTGTACATCAGGTCTGTGTGTGTATCAGACCTGTGTTTGTGTGTGTGTGTGTGTGTGTACATCAGGTCTGTGTGTGTGTACATCAGGTCCGTGTTTGTGTGAGTATCAGATCTTTGTGTGTGTATCAGGACTGTGTGTGTGTATAAGGTGTGTGTGTATCAGGTCTGTATGTATCATGTCTGTGTGTGTGTATCAGGTCTTTGTGTGTGTATTAGTTCTGTGTGTGTGTGTGTGTATCATGTCTGTGTGTGTGTGCATCAGGTCTGTGTGCGTGTGTACATCAGGTCTGTGTGTGTATATCAGGTTTGTGTGTATGTGTGTATTAGATCTGTGTGTGTGTATCAGCTCTTTGTGTGTTTATCCATCAGGTCTATGTTTGTGTGTGTGTCTGGTCTGTGTGTGTATATCAACAACAACAACAACAAGATTCCATTTATTGAGCGCCTTTCACGTCGGGAGGACGTCCCAAAGCGCTGTAAAGTTGGGTCTGGACCTGAACAGGGGGGAAATGGTGAGGGTGAGGGGAGGGAAGGGAGGGAGCGAGGAGGGGGGAAATGGTGAGGGTGAGGGGAGGGAAGGGAGGGAGCGAGGAGGGGGGAAATGGTGAGGGTGAGGGGAGGGAAGGGAGGGAGCGAGGAGGGGGGAAATGGTCAGGGTGAGGGGAGATGGTCAGGGTGAGGGGAGGGAAGGGAGGGAGCGAGGAGGGGGGAGATGGTCAGGGTGAGGGGAGGGAAGGGAGGGAGCGAGGAGGGGGAAATGGTGAGGGTGAGGGGAGGGAAGGGAGGCAGCGAGGAGGGGGGAGATGGTCAGGGTGAGGGGAGGGAAGGGAGGGAGCGAGGAGGGGGAAGATGGTCAGGGTGAGGGGAGGGAAGGGAGGGAGCGAGGAGGGGGAGATGGTCAGGGTGAGGGGAGGGAAGGGAGGGAGCGAGTAGATGGTCAGGGTGAGGGGAGGGAAGGGAGGGAGCGAGGAGGGGGAGATGGTCAGGGTGAGGGAAGGGAGGGAGCGAGGAGGGGGGAATGGTCAGGGTGAGGGGAGGGAAGGGAGGGAGGAGGAGGGGGGAGATGGTCAGGGTGAGGGGAGGGAAGGGAGGGAGCGAGGAGGGGGGAGATGGTCAGGGTGAGGGGAGGGAAGGGAGGGAGCGAGGAGGGGGAGATGGTCAGGGTGAGGGGAGGGAAGGGAGGGAGCGAGGAGGGGGAGATGGTCAGGGTGAGGGGAGGGAAGGGAGGGAGCGAGGAGGGGGGAGATGGTCAGGGTGAGGGGAGGGAAGGGAGGGAGCGAGGAGGGGGGAGATGGTCAGGGTGAGGGGAGGGAAGGGAGGGAGCGAGGAGGGGGGAGATGGTCAGGGTGAGGGGAGGGAGGGAGGGAGCGAGGAGGGGGGAGATGGTCAGGGTGAGGGGAGGGAAGGGAGGGAGCGAGGAGGGGGGAGATGGTCAGGGTGAGGGGAGGGAGGGAGGGAGCGAGGAGGGGGGAGATGGTCAGGGTGAGGGGGAGGGGGAGGGGGGAGGGGGGGGGGGGGGGGAGGGAGGAGGGGGGAAGAGAGTCGAGAGGGGAGCTGAAGGTACGGTCAAAGAGAAAGGTCTTGAGACCGGCCTTGAAGGAGGAAAGGGAGGAAGCGGCGAAGGCACTGGGGATAGAGTTCCAGAGCCTCGGGGCTGAGAGGCTGAAGGCCCGACCACCGATGGTCGGGCGGTTGGGGCGGGGGATGGGGAGCAGACCGGAGCCAGAGGAACGGAGGGTACGGGCAGGTAGGTAGGGGGAGAGTAGGTCGGAGAGGTAGGAGGGAGCAGTGCCTTGTAGGTGAGGGTGAGGATCTTGAATTCGATCCTCTGGGGGATGGGGAGCCAGTGGAGGCGAGCGAGGGTGAGGGTGGGAGTGATGTGGGCGCGGTGTCTGGTGCAGGACAGTACACGAGCTGCAGAGTTCAGGATGACCTGCAGTGTGGAGGGAGGGCCGGGAAGGCCGACGAGGAGAGAGTTCCCATAGTCCAGCCTTGAGGTGATAAAGGTGTGGACCAGAGTTTCAGCCGCGTGAGGGGTGAGGTAGTGCCGTAGTCTGGCGATGTTCCGTAGGTGATGGAAGGCGGTGCCAGTTGTGGTGCGGATGTGAGGGAGAAAGGACAGCTCAGGGTCGAACAGAACCCCGAGGTTCCCGATGGCTTTGAGAGGTGGAGAGTGCGGCCTTGGATGCTGATGCTGTCAGCGCCTGAGGTGCGGAGGCGCTGACGTGAGCCAATCAGGAGGGCCTCAGTTTTGCGCACGTTGAGGTGAAGAAAGTTGTCTCTCGTCCAGGACTCGATGTCGGACAGACAGCTGTCAGGACATCGGGGGTCGTGGAGTTGAGGGTAGAGGAGGAAAGGTAGAGTTGGGTGTCATCCGCATACATGTGGAAGTTAACCCCATGTCTGCGGATGATGTCACCACAGGGGGAGCATATAGAGGGTGAAGAGGAGGGGACCGAGGACAGAGCCCTGAGGGACACCGCCCGAGACAGTGCGGGGGGTGGAGGAGAAGCCGTTAGCAGATACAAAGTGAAGACGGTGGGAGAGGTACAACCTAAACCACTCAAGGACAGGGCCTTGAAGGTTGAGGTGGGAGGACAAGCGGTGGAGGAGGATAGCGTGGTCGACCGTATCGAATGCTGCCGATAGGTCGAGGAGGACGAGGAGACAGAGGGAGCCCTGGTCACAGATGGTCAGGATGTCATTGGTGACCTTGACCAGGGCAGTTTCTGTGCTATGGGCAGCACCGAAACCCGACTGAAGGGTTCAAATAGTGAATGGGTGGAAAGGAAAGAGCGCAGTTGGGAGGCGACAACTCTTTCCAGGACCTTGGAGAGAAAGGGGAGGTTGGAGATGGGCCGGTAGCTTGATAGCTGCGATGCATCAAGGGAGGGTTTTTTCAAGGTGGGAGTGATGGTGGCAGTTTTTAAGCGAATGGGAACAGAGCCAGAGGAGAGGGACAGGTTGACGATGTCTGTGATATGTGGGGCAAGGAGGTGGAGCTGGGAGATAAGGAGTGGAGTGGGGATGGGGTCAAGGGAGCAGGTGGTGGGTTTCAGGGAGAGGATGAGTTTGGTGACAGAGGGTGGGGAAACGGGTACGAAAGTGTGTAGGGGGGGATGGGTAGGAGTCGGAGTGTGGGAGGGAGGGGGTGGGGGGTGGGTGGATGTTGGAGGGGAAGTGACCGCGGAGCGGATTCCCTTGATCTTGGATTCAAGGAAATCCAGCATCTCCTCGCAGTGAAGGTTGGAGGAGATGACCTGCGCGGGGTGGCGGGGGGGACGGAGGAGTCGGGATGTGGTGGAGAAGAGTAGCCTGGGGTTGTTCTTCGCCTCCAGGATTATCCTGGAGTAGAAGGACGACTTGGCCGAGGCTAGAGTGGAGCGGTAGATTTTGAGGAGGTCCAGCCAGATTTGTCGGTGGACCGTTAGGCCAGATTTGACACAGGTGCGTTCAGCGGCCCGCACCTGGGTCTTCAGTGAGCGGAGGTGGGTGGTGAACCAGGGGGAGGAGCGAGAGTAGAAGACAGTACGGGAGGTGATGGGGGTAAGAGTGTCAAGTGAGGAGGAGAGGGTGTTGTGGAGGAGGGTGAGAGCGGAAGAGGGGTCAGTGAGGGTTGAAGCCCAGAGGGAGAGGAGTTCAGAGGACTCCAAGGCAGCGGTTAGGGATTGAGGGGGTAACTTCTTCCAGGGGCGGTAGAAGATGGTGGTGGGTCTGGTGGAGGTGGGGAGGGGGGTGGAGGTGGTGAAGGAGATGAAGTGGTGGTCGGAGACGGCCTTGTCGGTGATAGTGACATCCGAGACACTGAGGCCCCACACAAGTCTGTGTGTGTGTGTGTATCAGATCTGTGTGCGTGGGTATCGGGCCTGTGTTTGTGTGTATTAGGTCTGTGTGTGTGAGTGTATCTGGTCTGTTTGTGTGTATATCAGGTCTGTGTGTGTGTGTGTGTACATCAGGTCCATGTTTGTGTGTGTATCAGGTCTTTGTGTGTATCAGGTCTGTGTGTGTGTGTTTGTGTGTGTCCAATCTGTGTATGTGTATCAGGTCAATGTGTGCATCAGGTCTATGTGTGTATCAGGTCTGTGTGTGTGTGTATATCAAGTCTGTGTGTGTGTGTATGTATCAGGTCTGTGTATATGTGTACAGGGTCTGTGTGTGTATTAGGTCTGTGTGTGTGTGTGTATCAGGTCTGCGCGTGTGTGTATCAGGTCTGCGCGTGTGTGCATCAAATCTGTGTGTGTATCAGGTCTGTGCGTATCATGCCTGTGTGTATGTGTGTACATCAGGTCTGTGTTTGTGTGTGTGTATCAGGTCTAAGTGTGTGTATCAAGTCTGCGTGTGTGTATCAGGTCTGTATGTGTATCAGGTCTTTGAGTGTGTTTGTATCAGGTCTTTGAGTGTGTGTGTGTCAGGTCTGTGTGTGTGTGTGTATCCGGTCTGTGTGTGTGTGTCTGTGTATCAGGTCTGTATGTGTTTGTATCAGGTCTGTATGTGTGTGTCAGGTCTGTGTGTGTATCAGGTCTGTGTGTGTGTGTGTGTGTGTGTGTGTGTATCAGGTCTGTATGTGTTTGTATCAGGTCTGTATGTGTGTGTCAGGTCTGTGTGTGTATCAGGTCTATTTGTGGGTTTGTATCAGGTCTGTTTGTGTGTGTGTATCAACAACAACAAAAACAAAATTACATTTATATAGCGCCTTTCACATCGGGAGGACGTCCCAAGAATGCTGGACAGACGGAGTTATGGACCCGAGCTTTAGGTCGGGCGGGTGAAGGAGGGAGATTGAAAGTACGGTCGAAGAGTTGGGTCTTGAAGGTGGTGAGATGGAGGGACTGCGGGATGGAGTTCCAGAGAGTCGGTGCAGAGAGGCTGAAGGCCCGCCCGCTGATAGTGGGGCGAGCAAGGCAGGGGACGTGAAGCAGGTCAGAGCCCGCTGAGCGGAGGGAACGAACAGGATGGTAGGGTTTTAGGAGATCGGAGAGGTAGGGGGGAGCAAGACCAGGGAGTGCTTTGAAGGTGAGGACCAGAATCTATCAGGTCTGTGTTTGTGTGTATCAGGTCTGTGTATAATTTCTGTGCGTGTGAGCATCAGATGTGTGTGTATCAGGTCTGTGTGTGGGTTTGTATCAGGTCTGTGTGTGTGTGTATCGGGGCTGTGTGTGTATCAGGTCTGTATGTGTGTGTGTATCAGGTCTGTATGTGTGTGTGTATCAGGTCTGTATGTGTGTGTGTATCAGGTCTGGGTATGTTAGTTTGGACAGGGCTACGATACCCTCTATGCTAACCAGTCAGGTATCACTCACTGCTGAGGAGCAATAGTTACTACACTGAGCTCTTTGTGGGAAACACCATCTTGTCTAGCTGCTTGTGTCTGTCTCACTCGTGATTTGATTAATATCAACAATACTTTAATATATACAATAAAATTAATAATGTATTACTAATTAATTCTAAGCAATACTTTGAGACTTTCCTTTGCATAATATGCATTATGTAAACGGCAATCTATTATTAATGTTAAAAATACCATACATTTTGTATATAAATGCAGGTTGTTATTATTAATAATATATTTTTTAAATATTAATATTTAATACACTATATTAGTAATAATAGTTCCTTTTTTGTAAAGGAACATCGCAAAGTATTTTAGCACTGGATTAATTTCTCGCAGAGCACTGAACAAATCAACTTCACACCCCAAATGTAACGATTTTCACACTAAATAATTGAAATAATAAATTAAGTTGAAAGCGCTGCATTTTAGTGGTGTTATTTAGGAGCAGACGGTGACAAATTTACTGCAGCGAACAAACTTTGAGTTATTCATTACTGAGGCAGGACCATTCCTTCTTGGAATGTATAAAGAATTCCCACAAATAAAGCTCCCTTTACAGCAGTTTGCTGGAGAATTTGCTGTGTGTAAATTGGCTGCTGCGTTCGTTTGCTGGTTAAACAAAATAATAATAATCCTTGCATTTGATAGAACTCTTTAGCATCTCGTTGAGACGCCTTAAACTGCTTCACAGAATATACTGTAAAGTAGATTGACATAATTGACATTATGTGAGCGAAACGCGGCAGCCAATTGGGCACTGGCACAAACATTTGTGAAGTGATATCAGATGTGACATAGGGTCTTCTTCATCTGAACCAACCTTGTGATTTTTTTCCCCCAATGTCTCATTCTTTGCCCACAATCGTTAATGTCTCTACGATTCAAATCTCTATCTGTCAGAATATCCCTATCAATTCCACCTCTATAGCTTTCTGGGGCAGAGTTTTTCAATCCTCAGTCTGGTATTGTGGTGGCTCTCTCATCTCTGAGTTAGAAGGGACGTCGGGACTTGGAACACATAGTCTAAGCTGACACGCGTGTGAGGCGTAACAAAGCTTGCCTAAGATTTCGCCCTATACTGTTTTAACTGGCTAAACTCCAGCAGTTACCCCAGAGCATACTTTGGGGACCCCCAAGCCTTGGCTCTTGCCAACCTGCGCCTAATACTCTCCGGAATTAGCTAAGCAGGGTGTTTCCTTCCAGAGAGAGAGAGAGAGAGAGAGTGCACTTTCCATTCCAGGCACAGGAATTCCAACTGTAGGTGTGTACAGTATTCTAGGTCAGCGCCTCCACACCTCAGCATCACCATCCTTGGATAAACACTCCACCATACTAAGCCAGCCCGGCCTTGGTGTCTTGTTTGATCCTCAACTATCTTTTCTACTCTGCATCTGTGCCATGACCCGCTCTGCCTTCCCCACCTCCGCATTGTTGCCCGGCTCTGCTTGTTGGCCTCCCTAAATCCTCCATCCATAGGCTGCAGATCATCCAGAACTCTGCAGCCCATGTCCTCTTCCGCACCAGGCTCCGTGACCCTATCACCCCCATCCTCGCCCGACTCCACTGGCTTCCCATCACACAGAGGATACAGTTCATGGATCCTGGTCCTCACCTTCAAAGCCCTCCATGGCCTCACTTACCCCTATCTCTGTGACCTCCTAAACCCCTACCATACTGCTCGCTCCCTCCACTCAGCGGGCTCCGGCCAGCTTCATGTCCCCTGCTTCGCTCGACCCACCATTGGCAGGCGGAACTTCCACCACTCTTCCCCCACCCTCTGGAACTTCATCCCAGAGTCCCTCCCCCTCGCTCCTTCCCTTGTCTCCATCAAGACCCATCTGAAGACCCCCATTTTTGATGGTGCTTTGGATCACCCTCCTTCTCCCCTGCCCTCCACCCTCCTTGATCCCAACCCTCAGCTTGGGTTTGAAACACTGACTGTCCAGTGCCTTGGGACATTCCCCCTGACGTGAAAGGTGCCAGACACATGCAATTTTGTTGTTGTTGTAGGTGCGGTCTGACTGGAGCAAGAAGCTTGCCAGATCATGCTTTCAATGGCAATTCCAATTTTTTTTTGTAAAATTCCCAGCCTTAGTTTGGAGATGGGTCTCACCACTCCCCACAACCTCCCCCAAACCCCCCGGAACCCGTCCTTGGATGTTAATTTAGGAGGTTTAGTTGTTAGTTGACTTGTCACTTTTCATATGAAAACAGTGTGAGGCAGCAATAAACAAGGTAGAAAACTGGGCTCTGTTGCCAAATCAAATTCAGACTCTGTTCAGGCCACACCAAGAAGATTGTAAACAGTGTTCGTCACTACAGCATCAGGGCTGCCCAGGGCACAGAGACATTGCAGAGGAGAGCAATGAGGAGGATCCATTCACAGTGTAGACGAATGAACTATATACAGCTCTGCTTATTGAACTGATTTCATTGTCTTTGACAGCCTGGCACAGTGGTTGGGCTCTCTTTTGCCTCTGAGTCAGAAGGTCCGGATTTCGAATCACATAGTCTAAGCTGACAATCTATTGCAGCGCTGGGGGTGTGTTTCTTTGTCAGAGGTGCCGTCCTTCAAATGAGACACTAAAGCGAGGTCCTGTCTGCCTGTCCAGGTGGATGTTAAAGATCCTGTGGTGCTATTCTAAAAGAGAAGGGAGTTTCTCTCTCTCATGGTGTCCTGGCCAACAATCTCCAAATAAAATTGGTCACTCAGTCCATGGCTGTTTGTGGGATGTTGCTATGTGCAGTTATTAAAGATTATTGCTATGTGAGACGCGAGTTGGCACTGTATCAAATGCAAGGTTTCTTATTACTTGCCACCTCTCTGTTGCTCGCTATCCAGGCCTGCACTTCATTAATGATCTCTTGGTTGACGACAAAAAGTTGCCCTTACACAGCACCCCTCGCGCAGGGCAGCGTCCCAGAGCGCTTGACAGATGAGCAGGAGGAAGGGGGAAGTGACCATAGGCACAGTTGAAGAGGAAGGTCTTCAGATGCAACCTGAAGATGGGGAAGGATGGGGCAAGGTGGAGGGATAGAGGGAGAGAGTTCCAGAGTTTTGGGGCGCCGGGTGAGGAACTGTACAGTAGATGAAGAAGGAGTTAAATATATGTGTGAGGAGGATGGGAAAGTGCAGGGAATGGGGCTAAAGAAAAAACTTTACGTTCGGCCAAAAATAAAATGTTCTTGATTGACTATTTCTTTGTTTGTGCTTGGCTTACAGACACGCGTGTGAATGTTGGGGGGGTGTGGGGCCCTTCAGTCCCAGTAGGCCACAAGTTGGTGACTGCTGACTTAGCGTATATAAAGCACTTTGATACGTCATGACGATGAGATGAGGCGCTGAATGGAAGTTATCCGGTTGCCTGGTGCAGTACAATGGATTTGTGAAGTGAATTGACTGTATATTTTGTGGGTGAAAGGCGGCAGCAGCAGCAGCAGCGTCCCACACACAGTCCTGATTGAGTGGAGCTGTGGAGCGGGGGGCGGGGCTGTGGAGCGGGGGGAGGGGCTGTGGAGCGGGGGAGGGGCTGCGGAGCAAGGGGAGGGGCTGCGGAGCAGGGGGAGGGGGCTGCAGAGAGGGGGAGGGGCTGCGGAGCAGGGGGAGGGGTGGGGGGGGCTGGGGAAGAACTACCTCACACAGGTATTTCCCTCCCACCCACCACACAGACACACACATCTTCACTCCCCCCTTCCCGCCCCCTCCTCATGGTCTCTGTCTGGGAAGGATTGGGCATTTACGTTACAGTATATTCTGTGAAGCGCTTTGAGATGTTTCAAGACGTGGTAAAGCACTACATCAAATGCACGGTTTATGAGCAGTAGTGACTGTGTATCCTGTGAGGTGGAGGGTAAGGCAGCCAATTTGCATACAGTGACATCCCGCAAACAGTCATGAGGTAAGTGAAGTGGTTTTCCGTGGTGGACTGCCACGGTGTTATAATACTGCATGTGCAATACGTCAGCAAGTCAGAGCAAGCAGCCAGTCATCTGACAATTATATCTAAAGGCAACAAATATGCACTGGATTCTGCCTTTCCATTGGAATTTTTAATGGCTTTGTCTCACGCGCAGGCGTCAGGCCCACAGGAGCAGAACAAGGGAGAGAAAAATCTCAGCATCTCAATAGGTCACAGGATCCTGAGCATCATGAACCTTGACTGACTGTCGCCTCCTCGGCAGAAGGTTGTGGGTTCGAGCCCCACATCGGGACCTGGAATCCCACAGCCCAGGCTGTGATGCTCCAATACAGCGCTGGGGTGGGGGGGGGTTTGCATTGTGGGAGGCGCCGTCCTTGGATGAGATGTGGAGTCCTGTGGAGTCGTGGAGTCCTGTAGCTCAGTGGTTAGAGCACTCGCTTTGCAAGTGAGAGACCTTAGTTCAATCCCCGGGGGTCAGTCAGGGCGAAACCTCGGGCAAGTTTCCTTACTCCACACAGAGCCTAATAATAATCCCTCCAAAACAAAACAATAATAAATTGGTCATTTTCAATCTGCGACTGTTTGTGGGACATTGCTGTGCGCAATTGGCTGCCGCGTTCGCCCACAAATATACAGTCAATTCACTTTACAGTGTGTTCTGTGAAGCGCTTTGGGACGTCCTCCCGACGTGAAAAGCGCTATATCAAATGTAAGGATTATTATTATTATTATGTTAATCCGAGGTCCCATCTGTGGCTGTTCCGGTGGATGTTAAAGATCCTGCAGGGATATTTGAAAAGAGAAGGGAGTTTCTCTCTTCCAGTGTCTTGGCCAACAATCCCCCAAATAAAATTGGTCACTCACTGTTGATGGGACATTGCGCTGTGCAATTATGCTGCCGTGTTTGCCTACAAAATACATAGTCATTCCATTCCACAGTAAATCCTGTGACGCGCTTGGAGAAATCCTTCCGATGCGAAAGCGCTGTATCGAAAATAAAGAATTATTATCAATATCACAGATTGAAATCCTTTACAGTGTGTTGAAAGGACTGGCTTCCTATATAGGATTGTTACCACAACCACACACTATCCTTGACTGACAGACACAGGGAGACAGGTGGAAACAGAGCGACGATATCAAATGTATTAACAAGAGCAGCAATGTGTCCTGCGTCAGGTGTTCAGCAGGTGAGAATTCCAAATGTTTCTGACGTTTCCACTTCCCAACACTCAGGGAAACATTCCAACAGCAATGACCAGACTTACTGTACCTCGGAGAACTATCTCCAACCAACAAATTTGCCTGGGTTAATCCAATTATAAAGTTGGATTATCTTGTGATTTAAGGATCGGCAAAAATATATATATATATATTTATATAACAGTGCAGGCAAGTCAGGCACTCCGGGACTGTGATGTACATGAGAGGGAATAGCATGTGGAGCGAATCAGAAAGCCATAAGGACAGATAAACACATCTCAATGGAAAACAATGCATCCCCCCAGCGCTGCCCTGGACTGTCAGCTTAGACTGCATGATTCCAAGTCCCAAAGTGGGACTTAAACCCACAACCTTCTGACTGAGAGGCTGAGACTGGGCCAGGCTGACACACATGGGTTGCATGAGGTGGAGGAGGAGAGGGGTGTCTGTCTTTTTTGGACAAGCCTTCAAAAAAAGCTCCTGGCTGCCAGGCCTCAGACGTTAAGATCATGCAGTACTTCAGAAAAAGCGAAGGGAGTTTCTCCCCGTCACCTGGGCAACATTCCCCGCCACCCTCCAAACAAAACTGCTCATTCTCCTCACTGAATCGTGGCTTGTGTGAAAGCTTGCTGTGCACAAATTATTTATCCCAAAAAATGCTGACTAACATTGACAATAATTGCTGTAGAGTGTTTCGATGTTTCAGGAGCTAGAGGAATGCAGGCTTGTGTTTTTTTTCTTTATGGACTGTGGGCACGGAGTTCTAGATCAATCAGCGCTGTGGGACAAGGGGAAGACAGACAGAACACAGCTCAGGGCATTTGTCTCGTAGTGACAGCCCACATAACCCTTCTGTAACATCCAAGGGCTTTGCCTTTACCACAATTACACAAGGCTGTATATCACTCACTCCGTGGCTGTGCGTAACAGGCTGCCGTGTTTCGCCCACAATTCCACAGTCACTCCACTTTACAGCATATAAAGTGAATTTATATATTAAGTTATTTTATTTTAATTACAATTATATACAGTATTAAGTTAGTCGATTGGCAGATCACTTTCAAGGGGTAATAATCCCTTCAAAAACACACAACATTGGTCATTCAATCCATGACTGTTTGTGGGACGCTGCTGTGTGTAATTGGCTGCTGTGTTTCGCACACAAAAAACACAATCACTACACTTTACAATATATTCTATGAAGCACTTTGAGACATCTCAATGACATGATAAGGTGCTACATCAAATGCAAGGATTATTATTAGACATGAAGCAATATTGAACTGATGAAATGTTACAATTTTACTGCGTTAAGAGCAGGAACTAATCCAATAACGTATAAATCCATTCTTCTGGTAAGAGTTAACAACAACTTGCATTTACACTGTTTCCTTCAGTTAGGATAGCGTCTCAAAACTTGTCCAGTGGTGAGTTGGACACCGAGCAAAGAGGAGAGGATTTTTTTTGCCGGGTGACTGGCACACGCGGAAACCCATCACTGTGCTCAAGAATCTCCATCCAAACCGAGAATTCCAGGTATCCCACCTCCACATGGAAATCCCAGAGAGATTGTTGGAATGCGCTCTCTCTCTCTCTCTCTCCCTCCCTGGAGGGACACATCCTGCTTACCTAATTCCGGAGAGTATTAGGCACAGGTTGGTAAGAGTCAAGGCTTGGGGGAGCCCAGAGTGTGTGTTATTGGTTACTTGCAAGGTAGTTCACTTGAGCTAATGGTGACTGTGAAGATGATGTTAATGATCCTCGGTTAGGGCTGTGGCTGCTGGCAGCGAGCCTGGTGTTCACACGCCTCGACTGAATCCCGCAGCCAACAGCAATTAAAGTGGAAGGAGCAGGCTGAGGGAAAAGCTGCTCTGTATTTAGGAAATTTCTGCTCAACGGAGAGAGAGATAGAGAGATCGGTGTGGTCAATGTATGTATGTTATATTGTATGCTGGGACTGAATTGATTTAAAAATTGCATTCTCCCCCCGACCTTGTAAGTGTAAGACACAAATTTGCTCTGTTGCTTGCTTGTTGTACAGCCAACACCAGTGCACAGCCTGACCCCACAAACCCCAGGCTACAGTCTGTGTGAAATCAGGGATTTGTGTCTCAGTTCTCGCTCACTCTCTCTATCCCTCCCTCCCTCCCCTTTCCCTGAAGCACTTAGCAGACCACATTGCCACGTCGCTGCAATTGCATCAATTTGCATTCTGGAGTGGATTCCTGCCGCTGATTGTGCTGACAAGTCACGATTCGTCAAATCTGCATTTATTTAAACACCTTCCCACCCTCCCCCACTCCTTCTGTGCTGCCTTTGTTTTGTTATCAATATTTACTGCGTTTCTCAACAACTCTCACAATTTAAGTTTGAGCCCGACTCCATCGGTATCACTCTGGCCTCCAAGTCAGGAGGTTGTGGGTTCAAGCCCTATGTCAGGGCTTTGAGCTCAGTCTAGGCTGATGAGTGTTGTGAATTGCCACAGCGTTATTGTGCTGCTTGCAACCACTGTTGGAGGTGCCGTCCTTTGGTTGAGATGTTAATCCGAGATCTTGTCTGCCTCTTCAGGTAGATGTTAAATATCCTATGGCAATATGGGAAAAGAGAAGGGAGTTTCTGTCTCCCACTGTCCTGGCCAACATTCCCCCAAATAAAATCTGTCACTCACTTCACGGCAGTGTATAGACCTTGCTGTGCACAAATGAGCTTTGTCAGGACTGAGGCAGCCTGGAGATGTTCCTTGGTCAGTCTGATACATACGAATCCCCATCGCTATGCTTAAGAGTCTCCAAAGTAGTCAGGGTTCCACATACGAAGCCACCTCACACAAGGAAATTTTCCCTGTACCTGGAATGCGCACTCTCTCCCAGGCTTGCCATGGAGAGTCAACGTAGACCAGGGTGGTCCAATTAGTGGCCCAAAGGCAGTATCCAGCTCCTGAACCATATCCATTGTGTGACCAACAAATACAGGTGACATGCAGGCCCGAGCCGATCAGGAGAAGGACTTAGGCCTAAGGCCCCCCCCAAGACGTTTCTCAAATCTGGCATCCGGTCCTCAGCAGCCAGAAGGTTGGAGCAGCCTGGCCTAGACTGAGCTCAAAGTCTGACACAATCTTCTGACTTAGAGGCAAGAGTGCCTAATGTACAGGAGACTCAGGTCAGCATTAATCACAGACGCTCAGGGTTCCACAGGCTCAGAGAACAGCCAAGATAATATAAAGATCTCAGGACAAAGGAGAGAATTTCGCCTCCACATCAACAACAACAAGATTACATTTCTATAGCACCTTTCACGTCGGGAGGACAACCCAACAATCACCACTCAACATGACGAGTTTGCTCAGAGGCTCTTACAAGACAAGGCTGTGTGTGAACAGAACTGGGAATCTGTATCATGGAGTCTTGTAGCTCAGTGGTTATAGCACTCGCCTCACAAGTGAGAGGACCTGGGTTTGCTTCTTGGTCAGGGCGGAATCTTGTGCAAGTTTCCTTACTCCACACACCTCTGTTTACCCATCAGTAACTGGGAACCCAGTTGCTAGTTGATTTGGCAGATTGCTTTTCCGGGGGTAATAATCCCTTCTTAAATTTTTTTTTAGTAATTTAATAATAACGTTTCCCCCACAAAGTAGTCAATTCACTTTACAGTGTATTCTGTGAAGCGTTTTGAGACGTCTCGAAGATGTGACAAGGCGCTATATCAAATGCAAGAATTATTATTATTATTATTTTTAAGTGTGAAAAAACAGGTCAATGCAGACAACTCATCAAAGTAAAAGCTCAGGTTTGGAGTTTGAGGCCCCTACTCCCAAGACTCTGTAATACTTGGGATGTTGTCAGAAATGCAAGTTTAACATTTATAATAATAATTCTTGTATATGATTTAGCACCTTACACATCATCAAGACGTTTCAAGGCACTTCACAGGATACACTGTAAAGTGTAATGCCAGTGTATTTTTGGTTGAAACGCCAGTTGTGCACAGCAATATTCCACAGACAGCCAGGGAGCAAGTGACCAATTTTATTTGAGGGATTGTTAGCCAGGACACCAGGAGAGAGAAACTCCCTTCTCTTTTTGAATAGTGCCATGGGATCTTTAACATCCTTTTGAACAGACAGACAGGATCTCGGTTTAACGTCTTATCCAAAGGACAGCACCTCCGACAATGCAACATCCCCAGTGCTGCTTTGGACCATCATCTTAGGCTGTGTGATTCCAAGTCACGAAATGGGACTTGAACCCACAACCTTCTGACAACGAGAGCGATACCACTGCACCAGGTTGACACACCTTTCATGTCGGGACAAAATGCTTCACAGAGCTGGCTGGCTTTCCAAGCTGGGGGTGGGGGGGTGACCAAAAGTATGGTCCTAAAGGTCTTAAAATTAGAGTTTAACAGTCAGAGGCATGGGGTGAGGTGAATGGAGAGCCAGAGAGTGGGGGCAGAATGGTTGAAAGCTTGCCCACTGATGGTGGAGCAGGTGGATTGGATGGTGGGGGGTGGGGGAGCTTTAGTTGGTCAAAGCTAAATGGTTGCAGGTCACACATGTAGGCCTTGGAGGGATTTGACGGAGAGGACAACCTGGTTCTGAATGCTGTAGTATCAGAGAAAGCCGAGTTCACAGCGGTTATTTCACTTAACAGAGAGATGGCGACACGGATGGAGATTGGTAATTGGAGCCAGTGTTAAACTGCTGTAGCCATATTTATTATATTATTATAAGACGGAAGATTAATAAAGGGATATTGTCAGAAATACAAGATGATACAAAATTAATGAAGAGTGAATGGGATCAGGTGGCTCCTGTGGAGAAAAGCACCAGTGCTGACTTGATGGACACAATCACCTGTGTGCAACATTCAACAACTTGCATTTATATAACTCCTTCACACATGGCAGCATCTCGGAGCACTTAACAGTGGTGGAGCCAGATTCCGAGTTGGGGGGAGAGACAGCGGGAGAGGGAGGGGTGAGTCGAAGAGGAAGGTCTTCAATTGTGATCTAAAAGAGGGGGAAGGGTCAAGGCGGAGGGATTGGGGGAAGAGAGTCCCTGTCTCCTGCAGTATTAAGGCACTGACTGGGCAGTATCTGGGTCTATCAGATGCAGAGGTGCCACAGGTGCCTTAATTATGTAATTAACTCATTTTTTATTTGTTAATTACAACATTAAGGGCACCTGAAATTCCCGCTGTGAATCTTCACACAGCGTATAATACAGAGCAGCTTCTTGTTAACCCTGCAAGTCAGAGGCCTAATGGGTAGGATTCTCCGAACCGGACAAGCAGCTGGAAGCTTGCCAGACAGTGCTATCAATGGTAAGTTGTGTGGTTATAGCTGGTTAGACACTAGGAGTTACCTTCCCCCACCCCCCAACACCCACCCCCCCAACACCCACCGCACACTTGGGGGTCTACAAGTCTTGATTTGCGCCAAACTGTGATGAATACCCCCCCGGAATCGGATTAGCAGAATACACCCCTCCAGGGAGTGAGCGTTCCAAACACAGGAACATTTCCACGTGTAAGTGGTCAAAACATGTTGAATCCTGTCGCTCAGTGTTTAGAGCACTTGTCTCACAAGTGAGAGGACCTGGGTTTGATTCCCGGCATTGGCAAAACCCAAGGCAAGTTTCCCTACTTCACACGCCTCTGTTTACCCAACAGTCAGTGGGAACCCGATAGTTAGATATTGTTACATATAGTTATATCATAGATAGATAGTTGCCAGAACGCTTTCCGGGGGTATTAATCCCTTAAAAAATAAATAATTAGTCATTCAATCCATGGCTGTTTGTGGGGCGCTATATCAAATGCAAAGATTCTTATTACTAAACGTTTAAGCACCTTGGTGCTGGGTTTGCTTGGTGTGTATCAGACACGTGGTTGACAAAACAATAGCATAATACACATGATTTACACATATACATTTCACAATGAAGGGGAAGTGAAAGGTGAAGGAAATCTAAAATGAAATGTAAGGATTAACTGATTTGGAGGAGAACGGAAAAATTTGATGTTTCGATCTTAACCCAGCATTTCAATACCACATGTGCTGTGTATCGAGATGCATTCTGCATCGTAATGTACAGTGAAAAATAATTCAATTTCCTTAAAAAAATCCCCCGAACTCAGCAATATTCCCCTGTAAGGTTTTCGTTAATTAGGTATCAAAGGATCAGTTTCCAATCCTCACATTACAAACCAGAAGCTGTTACTCTGATGTATCTGTGGATTTGACAGTGGCCCAAATGCTAAACTTTGCTGTTGGTTGATATTACACACATAGACACACAGACAGACACACACACATACAGACACACACACAGACAGACACACACACACACACATCCTCAAACAGACATACACATGCATATGCACACACGCGTACACGCACACACAAGCGCGCGCGCACACACACACACACACAGACACACAGAGATACACATACACACTTTACAGAGTAAATGTTTGGAGCAATGTCTCTGGTTTTGTATTTCACAAGAATGTCATTTTTAATGCATCTGTAAGGGGAAAAAAGGGTAGTTTCAAAAAGCACCCCAAGTGTATAACAAGTATAGAGCACACACCTCACAAGCGAGAGGACCCAGGTTTGATTCCCAAAGCGAAATCTTAGGCAAGTTTCACCTGTTTACCCAGCAGTAAGTAGTAACCTAGTTGTTAGTCAATTGATAGATCGTTTTCTGGGGGTAATAATCCTCAATCCATGAGTGTTTGTGGGATACTGCCGTGCGCAATTGGCTGTCGTGTTTTGCCCACAAAACCACAGTCAACCACTTTATAATATATACTACGAAGCACTTTGAGACGTCTAAACAACGTGAACAGGCATTATGTCAAATGCAAGGATTAGAATTATTGCGTGGTGTGCACATACATGCGTGTATATATAAGAAAACTAGTATAATATTGATATTCCATTACAAGACAGTGAATTTCACCCTATATTAAAATTTGCAAAGCAAACTGGACATCTGAGGCCCAAAATATATCCTGGTTCCAGCGTTAGGACCGGGTTTCGTTTGGAATTTCTTCAATCCAGACATTGATGTCATTTCCTCATTGCGTGGACTTGATTGCAGAATGAGAGTCTGAACAAGTTTAGTATTGCAATGTCAGCCTGGCGGCCCGCGGGCCACATCCGGCCCAGGGGATGGTTTCATCTGGCCTGGGATTTCAGCACCGAGCCAATCAGAAGACGGTCACGGGGGGGCTCAGGCTCTGAAAATCAGGATAGAACAAACATGGCCTCTAGCCCTCAGCAACCAACAGGCTGCCCCATCACACCCCCCTCCTCCCGGCCTAGACGATATGGGTTCAAAGTCCAGACGGGGAGGAAGCATGAACCCACAATCTTCTAAAGCAAGAGCACTACCAACTGAACAAGGCTAATATCCATGGAGTTAAACTGATCACTAAGTAAAACTTCTAACCGCAATTAGACTCAATCCCTGTCACAAGTGCAATACGTTATTAAAAAAAAATCATCTTTTGATTAAAAACAATCTTCATTAACCCTGAGACAACACAAAATACAATGGACGAGAAGGTGCAGTTTGTCACAAGTCTCTGGAGAAAAACACAGGATAAATGGTGTCCCAGGATACATGAACTCGGTGCCTTTAGCTCAGAAATGGATTCTCAATGTAATTCTGAACACCAATTTGTGGATTCCTGTAGCTCAGTGGTTAGAGCACTTGCCACGAGCAAGTGAGAGACCTGGGTTTGAGTCCCGGCCGCGCAAAACATTGGGCAAGTTTCCTTACTCCATACGCCTCTGTTCATTTAGCAAAAAGTATAAACCCGGCTGTTAGTCGATTGGCGGATCCCTTTTCTGGGTATCTCTTAAATAAATTAAAAAATAATAATTTGTTGACTCAATCTCCGACTGTTTGTGGGTCACTGCTGTGCACAAATCGCCCACAAAATAAACAGTCAATACATTTTACAGTATATTCTGTGAAGCGCTTTGACGTAATAAGGCACTATAGCAAATGCAAGGATTATTATTACTACTGATCCCCCTTCCCCCCACACACACACACACTCCACTGGAGCCATTCACTCCAAAAGCATTTGTGATCTACTCAATGGGACAGAGTGGAGGGTGGGGGCTAAAGGAAAAGAGGAACTATTAACAAGAGGCCAAACACTTCCCAGAAACAGGTTTAAAATACCTACAAGAGGAAGAATATGCGGGGAGGGAAAAGGAAAAATGTGATTGATCATTTAGAGAGCAAGTCAGCGTTAGCATGGACAGAGGCGATTTAGTTTTGAAGACGTAGAGGTTAGGAGTGGAGATGAGATTCCACTGACAATTTAGTTAGGAACTGAAGCTGGAGATTTCACTTGCTAGAACAGCATTTTCTATTTCACTCACAGCTGTGCTCCATGCTCATGAGTTGCCAGTTGAATTCACGTGGGAATCAGATCTATAGCTCGAGTTTGTCTGGCAAAGAACTGCTGAATGCTGCACAGTATCATAATTAAGCAGACCAGGGATGTCAATGCCGTGCAACAGAATACATTTGCCATTTTGGTCAGCCAGTCAGCATCCAGTTCTCTTAAATCACATCAGGCCTGATTTTGATGCCGATGAATGATGTTTCCTGCTGTTCAGTTCCCTCTCTCCTCTGCTCCCAAGAAATCCTTTGACATAGTTGTACAAGAATAACAAATTGTCATTGTGGAGTCCTTAAGCGTAGTGGTTAGCGCACTCACTTCGCAAGCGAGAAGACTAGGTTCGATTCCTGGGCAAGAAGAAGCAAGTTCCCTTATTCCACGTCTCGGTTTACCTCGCAGTAAGTACAACAAAATTACATTTGTAAAGTGGTTAAAAAGGATGGTCTTGAGTCGTTCCTTGAGGCAAGAGAGGGAGCGAGGAGAAGGGATTGTGGGATAGAGTTCCAAAGAATGGGCAGAGAGGCTGAAAGCCTGGCCGCCAATGGTAGGGTGGGAGACCTGGAGCAGGCTGGAGCCTGCTGAGCAAAGGGAGTGGACAGGTTAATAAGGGGTCAGAGATGTAGGAGGGGGCAAGGCGGTGGAGGGTCTTGAAGGTGAGGACAAGGATTTTGAATTGTATCCTCTGAGGGATGGGGAGCCGGTGGAGCTGGGCGAGGGTGGGGGTGATGGAGCCACGGAGTCTGGTGTGGGAGAGGACATGAGCTGCAGAGGTCTAAATGATCTGTAGTTTGTGGAGGAAGAGTTGGGGAGGCTGACAAGTAGGAACCCGATTGTTAGCCAATTGGCAGATCACTTTCCAGGTGTAATAATCCCTCAAAAACATTGGTCACTCAATCCATGACCGTTTGTGGGACACTGCTGTGTGCAATTGGCTGCCAAGTTTCGCTCACAAAATACAGTCAATCCACTTTATATATTCTGTGAAGCGCTATGAGATAAGACTCCATATCAAATGCAAGGATTATTATTGTTATTTATAGTCTTTACGTCAGAAGGTCAACCCATGGTGCTGGGCAGTGAAGGGTTTGCACCCGAGCTGGGGGCTGGAGTCAAGAAAGGTGTAAGGCAGAGGTGGAAAGATGACCGAATCCAAGGTCAAAGACCAAGGTCTTGAGTTGGTCTTGATGAGGGCGGGGCCAAAGCTGAGGAAGGGGCCAAGGCTGAGGGAGTGGACGGAAAGGATGAAGCCCCACCCTCCAACGGTGGATGAGCACACAGAACCCTGCAGATAACCGCTGTCAAGTGTAGTGACTGTTTTTCTAGACAGACCAACAGCCATTTTGTGCACAGCAATATCCCACAAACAGCTACAATATGAATGACCAATTTATCCAGGGGAGTATTGGTCAGGAAACTGGGAAAAACTCCCTCCTCATTGTAAATAGCGCCACAGAATCTTTATCAACATTCACACAAACTGGTAACAAAAGCAGAAGTTGCCGGGAACACTCAGCAGGTCAGGCGGCATCTATGGAGAAAGGAAAGTGAGTCAATGTTTCAGGTCCACGACTATGTTTTTGTTTTCAGATTTCCAGCATCTGCAGTATTTTGTGTTTTATTTACACAAACTGGTGTTCAGGACCTCAGTTGAAAGTTAGCACCTGCGATAGTGGAGCGCTCCCCCAGTACTGTCTTGGACAGTCAGCCTTGACTCACGTCAGAAGGGTGGCTTGGCTCACAAGCTTCTGTGCAAAGACAAGTGCTGCAAACCAAGCCAAACAGAAACTTATTTCACGATGTGGATTCCTGACAGTTGACCATTGGAGTAGGTGCTAGTTTGTTCCTAAAATTGATAGCAATCCTCCTTGGTGGCAGTGGAGGGGGGGGGGGGAGGCAAATGGGGTCTCCTCGGAGCTGAAGTGGCTCCAGGGTAACATGGTTGGACAACGGGATGTGGGAACAGAGCCCCCCCTGTGCCTGTGCGGTCTCTGAGCCGGGAGGGGCCGCAGTGTCCCAGGGCACTCACTGCTGATGGCAGCACAGCCCGGCCCGGCCCGGCCCATCAGCAGGACCTGGGGACAGGGAATCCTCCCCCTCAGCTCCTGGTCACCCTGCAGCCAAAGCCCTAATGGGGAGGGTGGTGTTAGCGGGACAAGCAGTGGGAACGCTTGCTGGACAGAGATATCAATGGTAAGCTATGCGGATTTAGCTGGTTATAATCAGGCAGTTACCCCAACGCAAACTCTGGGGTCCCCAAGCCTTAGCCAGCCTGTGCCTAATACTCTCTGGAATTAGGTAAGCAGGACGTTTCCCTCCAGGGAGAGAGAGCCCATTCCATTCCAAAACCTATCTCTGGGATTTCCACATGTAGGTGGGAGGCATGGAATTCTCAGTGCGGTTTGGAGACTCTTAAGCACGGTGATGGGTTTCCGCTTGTGTGAGACACCCGGCTGAGCAACAAAAGTGATAGCAATTCAACTCACATTGGAAACTCTACTTCCAGTGACATGATTGGTGTAAATGAGCTTAACGGCAGATCAGAGGAGTATTTTAATCACTTCTTGACCACGCTGGATTCAAACCCAGGCTCCAGAGATCAATATGCTTTCAGTGAGTTTTTTTTATATCAGAAATTAGACAATATCTTAGAAGCTGCATGTATACATGTTTTATTCAATGCCTTAAAAGAAGATATTGATAAAGTGACATGAAATAGAGGTTAGGATAAACCCTGCATAACCTGGTAACTATAAGTATTTGAGAAAGACAAAAATACCAACAGTTTTCTTGATTTTACTGATAACAAGTTTTTCCAAAACACTGACATTCACCCTTTTCTGCAGGGGGGGGAGGGGGAGGAAAAGAGAGCAAAAGAACACCCTGTGGCTTTGAACCATCACCGCACAGTTAATGTACAGCCAAACCTCGTTGCAACAAACTTATAACAACCTGGTCATAACAACCTCACCGTCCCGTCCCCCCCTCCGCCCAGGTCACAACCAGAACTCTGCGTTATTCTTTTTTTCATTTTTTTCTATTTAAAAAAAAGTTAATGAAATTCAACCCCTGATAAAAACAAAAAACAAAAAACAGTCGATAACATGCAGAGCAGCAGATCCAATGGCACCATTTGTAAATTAAATTGAAAACTTTTCCAAACGTGTTGTTGGTTGGAACAGATCGAGATCTGTTGTCTGTAATGCTTTCAGCACAAGCTCCTATTCCAACTGCAACTGACCCACGATTCCCCAGATGCGGAACAGACAACAATAAAGGGTTAAATTATTCTGGGCGGTGATTATTCTGGTGATCGCTTCTCAAAGCCCTTTGCTTTGCTTTTGGTCTGAAAGAGATTAGCTCCTGTTGACCAGAACGGTTTGTGATAATGAGGTTCTACTGTAGCAGTCAGTTCGATGAGACAGGAAAGGCCGAAAAATATAGAGCTTTGTCCCGGCAAACGGATCCTTAACCCCTCGAGTGCCATCGCTGTGTTCCCTCCCCCGCGGTTATAGAACACTGTGCCCCTATACTCCAGTTTGCGGTTTCCTAGAGAATACTGATTAACAAATATTCAAGTGATGTGCGTAGCACGGAATCCCCAATTATTCAGCAATATAGTTTGTCTCTTTTTTTCTTTTAAAACAGCATTTGCTACACCTAAAATATTATTCTCTCCCAAAGGGGGCCAGGAACCCAGCCTGGCAAGAATTCCGCTCTGCGCTGTAGTAGTCCCACAAAGCATTATTTTTTTTTCCTTTTTTTCTTTAGAAACAATAAAAAGCAGCGGATCAGAATCTGCCGTCCTTAATTAGGGCGCAGTTTTCATCCTCTCGGAAGCCAATCGCACCCTGCAGATTTAGAAACAAATCCACCTCCCCTTCGCCCCCCCCACCCCCACCATCCGCCCATCATTTCCATTTCCTGTTGCACAAAGGAAGTCCATATCCAAAAGGGTTCATCATATAAGAACCATTAGGTAACCGTGACAACCAATGATTGGCAGCTCCCCTAACTAGTGAGACCATTCATAGCTTCAAGTTCCCCCCCACGACAAGTCCAATGTTACGGGCACCATCTCCCCTTTTCCTATTCAACAGGACAGTTAAAAGAACGTTCGATGCACTTAAGCGTAAAATGTTGTGCTTCACTATCAAATGGTACCTCTGCTTATTGCTGTTATTATATATGACTAACTAATATTATTAAACACCATTGCAAAAGTGCTAAAGAGTCTTTTCTTTTCCTCATATAAATTCTTTTTCCCCACAATGGTTGTGGAAATGACCAGTAAAAGAAAGTCTTCTTTTGTTTTTGAATACAGAATAAAGATTCCCCTTTTGCGAACGGATTACTACTAAACCCGGTAATGGAATTCGATTGCACAAAAGTTTACATCATGTGCGGAATGTATTTTCTAAAATACTTGATAAAAAAAAAGCAACAAAAATAAAAACAGAACATGATCTGAAAGTAATTTTTACGGGGAGGAGAGAGGGTGGGGGGCGGAGAGGGGAAATAAAAAACATGAGCAAATACCCGCGCACAGACACACGGTTTAAAACGTGTGATAGACAGAGTTTAGAAGATTGGATTGTGGCGTAGTGTTCAGTGACGGGTTGCCCATGTAGCCTGCCGTAATCTTGCCTGCGGCGTTGTTGTGAGATGCCGATCCCATTCCGTACGTGATGAGGGACTGAGGTACCGAAGGAGCGGGCTGGAGGGCGTGTGCGTATTCCTGTGACGTCACAGACCACGGGAAAGTGCCTGACCTGCTGTACGGCTGGTGTCCGTTGTGGTTCGATACAGAAGGCACCCCAGAACAATAGCAATTATCCACCGAGCAGACCAGGATCTTGCGGCCAGCGTAGCCAACAGACTGGGAGAGGACAGCCTGCTGTGAGGGCGAGCTGTTGGGGTAGTGAGTTGTGTTGAAGACGGGACCCGTGTGGACAGGCTGAGGGCCGCCTGCCAGTCCCACGATGTGCTGGGCAGAGCTGCAGGGCACCAGAGATTGCCCCGCCTGGCCCTCCACACCTGTCGGGCCCTGGCCCATGTACTGCCCCGTCACGTTGCCGGCTGTTTCCAGGAAGCCGTTGTCCACGGCTGATGTGGTGGGCATGGGGAAGGCCGCCGAGTGCTTGCGTTTCTCTCCCGCGGTGTTGGAGATGCTGCAGGTGTAAGCCGGCACGCTCTGCAGGAACGGCACCGCAGGGCTGATCGTCCCTGTCACAATCCAAACCAAACACGTCAGGCCTGGGACTGCACTTACTGCACACACACACGCACGTGCGCACACACACAGATACACGCACCCACACAGATACACGCACCCACACACACACACAGATACACACACACACCCACACACACAGATACACACACACATAGATACACGCACCCACACACACGCGCACCCACACAGATACACGCACCCACACACACAGATACACGCACCCACACACGCAGATACACGCAGATGCATGCACACGCACACACAGATACACATGCACACACAGATACACGCATGCACACACAGATACACGCACAGATATATACACACAAACAGATACACGCACAGATATATACACACACGCGCGCGCGCACACACACACACACACACACACACACACAGATACACGCGAACACACATACACAGGTACACACACACAGGCACACACGCGCACACAGGTAAATGCACACACAGGTACACGCGCGCACATACAGGTACATGTGCGCAAACAAGGTACACGCACACCCGCGCGCGCGCGCACACACACACACTCAGGTACACGCACACGAATAGATGCACACAGGTGCACACACACACAGATAGATACACACAGATACACGCGCACATACAGATACACGTGCACACATACACAGATACACGCGCACATACACACAGATATCCAGACACACGCACAGACAGATGCAGATACATGCACTTGCACAAACACACCCACACAAATACACACACAGACCCACATACAGATACCCACTTACACACACAAGAGTACAACCGCCTCGCACATACACACACACAGATACACTCCCAACACACAGACATACACACCCACACACAAATACCCACCTGCACACACAGAGATACAACCCCCTCATACATATACGTGCACACACCCAGACAGATACACATACAGATATACATACACACCAACACACTGATATACCCTCACATACATCACCCCCCCCCCCCCCACCACCCCACAGGCACACACACGCACAGATACACACACAGACTTTTGCAACATGATCCGGTTTTGTTTGGCCTGTTCTCCCTGGAGGGCTCCCCACAGCATTAAAGAGACAGTCGGCTTCTGTCCAACTTACATAAGTTGTTTTTCTTGCTCACATGCAAAAATCCCCGAGTATCAATACACTTCAAAATACACTAAACATGGCCACACAAAGCTTTCCTTTTTCCTGTTAAAATCCTATTTAAGCTGCGACATTCTCCCCCTGTATAGAGATTGCCACTTCTTCAGGAACATTGCATTTTTCAATTACAGTGAAAAATAGTGTAAAACTGATCAAAACTAAAGAGGGAAAAGCAGCTTTGAGCCAGCTCAGTGTTTGTTAGTAATTAAATCACAGACTAACTCCCAAAATGCCATCTCAGCACCCGGGAGAGGAACTCGCTGGAGGAAGATGGAAAAATATCTATTTTTGCTTTCTTTTTAAACAAAAATATTATATCCGCTAGTCTTTTATTTTGCCCTGGTGCAGGGAGGAGACAATAGGCTCACGGACGTTTTCCCTTAAAATGTTGCACAAATGCATTTCATGCATTACACAAAGATGGTGTTCAATAGGGACTGACAGACATGGGGTCACATCCCAGTGTTTTGTATCTGTGTGGATATGTATGTATATATATCGGTGGGTGGAATGTGTGTGTGTGTGGGGGGTGCTGTGCATGTGGGTGGTGTTCGTGTATGCGTGTGTGTGTGTGGGGATGGTGTGTGTATAGGTGGTGTGTGTGTACGCACGCGTATGTGTGTGGGTGTCCGTGTTTCGATGTGTGTGAGTGGTGTGCGCGTGGGGGTGGATGTGTGTGTGTGTGTAGGTGGTGTGTGTGTCGGTGCGTAGGTGGGTGTGTGGGTGGTGTGGGTGGGTGTGTGCATGTGTACCTGATCCTGTATGGTAATGCTGTTCGCAAAATCCCGGGATTCATTGCAGAGAATCGCAGGATAATGGGGATTGTAAAGAGTCTGAGCCCAGGTGGAAGGGCAGGTTTTCACACATTACCCCGAGGCCAGGTCAGCGGGAGAGGACGGCCGGGTGTTTAAACCTCATGGGAGGGTCAATCTGTGTGAGGTACCCGCTAGTGTGGAGAATGACCACAAGGTAAGATTGGGGATCCCGGGATTTGGGGCAATAAAAACCCCAGGATTCCGAAAGAGCACAAGGGTTACAAGCCCATTGACGAAGTGGTTTGTGGTGCATTACAACGACAGGTTGGTTAGGGCTCATTTTGCTCAGCAATAAGGTATTTTCTGTTGTAAATAAGGACCTGACATGTGTGACCGACTGTCGTGATGGTGGAAAGCAAACTGTATGGACCTCGGTCTCCTTTTATCTAGCAATTCATATGTTCTCATAAAACAGCAGCGACTTTTACCTTCCAGCAGCTTTCTGATGTGTTTCTCTTTCTTTGCAATCTCACTCAGGAAGGGCTTGGGTTGGAGGTGCCCAAATTTGGGAGGCGGCAATCCAATTCCTGTACACGCTTGAGTCCTTCAAATGTGAATNAAAAAATGACGCACATGAACCCAAATACCTACATCTTTGCAATTTAATAATAATCCTTGCATTTGATATACAACAGCTTGCACTTACATTGCACCCTCCACGCAGTGTAGTTTCTTATAGCACTGATATAGCGCCTAATCACATCGTTGAAACATCTCAAATAGACATTCTCAGGCTCACGGAAACCTGGCTATTGCCCTATAATTCCCCGCCCCAGGTTGAAGGCTCCCCACCTCACCCCCCCACCACTCCCCCACAAAATCATCTCCAAAACTTCCCTTTGGCTGTTTCCCCCTTTTGAGCAAATCACCCTCTACCATCCCTTCTCTCTCCGCATTGAAATCCTGGTTTGCCCCTCCCCTCTGGTTACTATTGGATTGTAATGAATGCTTGGCCTTCAGTTGAGTTAGTATTTGCCTATGGCAGCCTATCGATAGATGTGAAAGGCTTAAATAACCAGCCGAGCTGCGTTCCATCCGACGCTGACTGGCACGAGTGCTACAGCATGAAGCAGCTTCATAAAGTGGGTCGAGTCATCTTGGTGGAGACAGAATGGAAAGGAAGCAGTTTGTAGTGACTAATTTTAAACTGTTACCAGCAGCAATCAATCTACTCAAGAGAACTTTTATAGCACAGGAGGAGGCTATTCAGCAACTCACTGGAGCTATTTGTTATGATCTTTGTCTGGACTCAAAACATATTATAATAGTAATTCTAGCATTTGATGTTTCATATTGTCTAGACATCGTGAAATACTTTATACCGGATTTTACTGTTAAGTGGAGTGACTGTATTCACAGGCGAATCGGGCGGCCAATTTGTGCTCAGCCACGTCCCACAAACAGCCATAAGCAATATTATCAGGCAGAAGGGAATAGATCCAATCTTAGTTTAAGCGCACGTAGATTCTACCCTGGATGAAGGGCGCTATGTAAATGCAAGTTATTAAGTGTCTTTATGGACTCAACCAATTCTGACAAGCTCCATGTTCTAATAACCCGATGTATAAATCATTTCTCATCACTGTTTGCCCCACGGCCAATAATCTTCCAATTTATACCTTGGCTTTTTATGGCCTTTTATTTATGGCCTCACCCCACCCTACCTCTGCGACCTACTAATCCCCTACCAACCCACCCGCTCCTTCCGCTCAGCCGGCTCTGGCTGCTCCACGTCCCCCGACCCACCCGCCTCACCACTGGCAGGAGAGCCTTCAGCCATTCTGCCCCCAACCTCTGGAATTCCATCCCCCAATCACTCTGCCTCGCCCCCTCCTTAGCCTCCTTCAAGTCCCGCCTCAAGGCCCTCCTCTTTGACCATTCCATCGGCCACCCCCCTTCCCTTTTCCCTCCCTGACCCCAGTTCGGATCTGAAATGCTGTACTCTGTGCAGAGCCTTGGGACGTCCTCCCAACATGAAAGGCGCTATACACATTAATCTTGTTGTTGTTGTTGGTTAACGACTGTCGATCAATAGAAAATACTATCAAAACCATTCAGAATATTCAGATTCCAAGTTACAACAAAAGGTCACGTGCAAACTTGTCAAACATACTAAGCTGGTTTATTTATAGAAAAAAGCCACAATCTTTATAAAGAGAAGCTTTACGTAAGATAACAGCCTTTCAAAATCAAGTTCCTCAAAAGGGGACACAGCAAATCACAAGCCGATTGATTATTCAATCTGAATTACGTTAATATCAAGATTCAGAAAAACTACAGAAAAAGAAAATATTCAGTGTGCAGTGAGCCGACTGCGTTAATCTGGCCTCTTCAAAGAAAATGGAGTACAAGACATTAATCCGTGACTGGTAAGGAGGCTTTGAACGCTGCCGATTGATAGTAAAGAATCCTGCCCACACTAGCCCTGGCTAGCTAAGGACCCGAGGTTTGAAATACTCAAAGAACGGGAACGATGCAAGTAAGCAACACACCTAACGTGCTTGAGACCTCAAACCTCAGAAACAGGTGCTCACTGATCACTAATCCCCATGTTACACAAACCACTCAAACTCACATCTGTTGCTTCACGCACACAAAGTGCAAGTTACCTCAGAAGATCCATTATACACGACCAAGGCAATAAATTCACAGACAACATGCAATAACGCGCTACAGTCATTTGAAATGTGGAACAGGTGTTTAGGACTTGGAGAGTCAGAGAGCTTTGTTAAAGACACGTTTAATG
Organism: Callorhinchus milii; assembly: GCF_018977255.1. Lineage (NCBI taxonomy): Eukaryota > Metazoa > Chordata > Chondrichthyes > Chimaeriformes > Callorhinchidae > Callorhinchus > Callorhinchus milii. Next base: position 227,877 of record NW_024704748.1, on the reverse strand, counting down.
TGGAATAGGAGGGAAAGAGGAGTTATGTAGGACTGAATTAGGTTGTAGCTCATTAGAGTAATATTGGATTCTGCTTATCATGTAAATTGACGGCTTGAATTCTTCAGTCTACCATATATACTGCAACACACAGACTGATCCCACGTTTACTGTTCAATCGCTTTGATCAAGCACTTAGCTTTCCTGATCCTTTTATGACTGACAGTAACAGAGTGATCAGCACTCCACTGCTTGTGAGAAACAAGGTGGGGTGGGCGTGGGGGGCTGGTTGAGAGCCTTATATCTTGTGAGTGGGAGTCTATAAAACATAGTATTGGAAAGACTGATCGAATGGAATCTTTTTCCCTTACAGCCACGTGAGGAGACGGAGGCAGTTTTTACAATTAAACCAACTTGGATGTGACTGCGCTCTAATTAGAACAATTGCACTGATCCTTATTACCTCGACCAGTAGATTCTCCAAGTAAAATAAACACTGGTGCATTAAACTGCAATGTGAGGATATTCCACACCACATTATGCCTCTGTTTTGTTAAACCCCACTATAATAGTAAAGGTGACCATGCTTACCTCTCCAGTAAAATCTTTACCGATTTGGTATTCTGCAAATAAATACGTAGAGAATTAGTTACAATAGACAACAATGAATCTCATACTTACAGTTTCTTACCATAAACTCTCCAGCCCAAACAATATGAGAATAGAAACTGCAACAGGACTAGGGACTGAGAGAAGCTGACAAAAACAGCAGCAGCACTGAACCTGGCTAGTCTCTGAGTGACTGAATGGATGGGGGGGGGGGGGGGGGTACAGGACCAGCAGAAACTTCCTTTTGAGGATCTTTGGGAACTTTAATGTCCACCTGGACAAGCAGACACAACCTTAGATTAACATCTCATCTGAAGGATGTCACCTCCTCCAATGCAGCCGCCCCCTCCCCCCAGCATTGCATTGCAATGTCAGCCCACACACCTACACAGCGTTCAAAGTCACAATGTGGGGGTGGAACCCACAAGCTTCAGCCTGAAGAGATGAGAGTACAACCAGCTGAGCCAGATTGGCACCTAGAGGAACATAAGAACAGGAGGAGGCCATTCAGCCCCTCGAGTCTGTTTCGCCATCTACTAGATCATGGCTGATCTACTCCCCCACCTTTGTCCCGTATTCCTTGATACCCTGATTCTAACAAACATCTATCCAACTCAGTCTAAAAAATGTGTGGGAGAGTTTCAGATTGCCACTACCCTTTGCATGAAACAATGCTAACTGATTTAACTCCTAAATGGCTTAGTTAGTTTTAAGATGGTGAGATATGTAGTTTTAAATTCTGCCTACTTGTCAGAAGTGTAGGTTATTAAGATGTGGGGAGAAACTGCACTGGTTTTCTGGGTTTGAAATAAAGCATCTGCAAGTTTCTGAAGAGTAAATCTAAACTCTGACAATTCCTTTTGTTCCACATTGCTAAAATACAACATGAGGATCTGAACAGTCTGCATCTGACACGTCAAAGTGAAAGTGCCTCCACCCCTCAAACAGTTCCATGTTTCCAGGCTCGTTACCATATTACTGATTAATGTGACAGGGTGAAGGAGGTCAGAGCCTAACAGCAGATGATGGTTGGGGGAGGGGAGAGAGGAGGGGAGGCAGGGGGAGAGGAGGGGAGAGTAGGGGAGGGGAGGGGGGAGGAGGGGAACAGCACAGCTAATAATAGTTTGTAACTAGATGTAGCATTAAAAGCAGGAAATGTTGCTACAGTGTGTAGCTCCGCACTGCATCAAAATGGGAGTTTTAAAAGAAGAAACAAAACTCCTGAGAGGTTTGTCGAACAGCCAGCAGATATGCACAAGAGAAGTCCCAGCACTCACGGTCTATTACCCTTGATAATACGTTTGTCTACAAAATACAGTCACCACACTTTGTAGTAAATGTAGCTCAGTGGTTAGAGCACTCGCTTTGCAAGTTAGAGACCTGAGTTCAATCCCCGGGGGGTCAGGGCCAAACCTTGGGCAAGTTTCCTTACTCCACACAGAGCCTAATAATAGTCCCTCCAAAAACCAAAAACAATAATAAATTGGTAACTTCAATCCATGACAATGTGGGACATTGCTGTGCGCAATTGGCTGCCGCGTTTCACCCACAAATATACAGTCAATTCACTTTACAGCACATTCTGTGAAGCGCTTTGAGACGTCGAGAACATGTGAAAAGCGCTATATCAAATGCAAGGATTATAAATCCATTCAAGCACTTTGAGACAGCCTCCTGACATGAAAGGTGCTGTGTCAAGTATCATCATTATTAATGATCAGTGCCATCACCTTCTTTGCTGCACTCTTAGAAAAGGCTGCAGTGGCTGAAAGTGTGGCCACTGATGGTGGAATGGAGGGCGCGAGAGACAGACAGGAGGCTGGAATCAGTCGAGCGGAGGCACCGGATAGTGAGTTGGGGAGTAAGCAGGTCGGAGAGAAGGGAGGTGCCAGAGAAGACAAATAAAAGAGCAACCAAAGGCTGCACTTGCTTCCCCATGGACTACTTAAGATAGCAGCAATGTCAAGGTTGTGGGATCAGGCCCCTATTTTCTCTCTCTCTCTCTCAGAGAGGCGTGGTGCAGTGCGCAGGAGGAGCACCTACACCAAATGAATATAAATTACTTTAAATTCTATTGGAGACAAAAGAAAAAGGAAAACTAAAAGTGCCAAAACCTATTGGCCGGCCTCGTGGGCTACAAACAGGGTGGCAAAGTGGAAATTAACTCTGTGTTTGCTAGATAACTGAAGGCTGTGAATGTCCCCACAGACTTCTTCAAATATTTCCTATTTTGCCCAGTTCGGACTTGGCAAAAGCAGTCCCAAGCCCGAGCAAAGGCTGGTGGGATAACAATATATAAAATAATAATAATCCTTATTCGGTATAGCACCCTATTATGTCTCCCAAGACATCTCAAAGCGCATCACAGAATATACTGAAAAAATACTCTATATTTTGTGGGTGAAACGCATCAGCCAAAATTGCGCACAACAGTGTCCCACAGACAGTCATGGATTGAGTGACTACATTTTTTTCTTGAGGGATTATTACCCCCGGAAAGCGATCCGCCAATCGACTAACAACCAGGTTCCTACTTACTGCTGGGTAGACAGAGGGTTGTGGATTAAGAAAACTTGCCTAAAGTTTCACCCTGCCCGGGAATCGAACCCGGGTCCTCTCACTTGCGAGGTGAGTGCTCTAACCATTACGCTCAGGATTTCCTCCTCACACTTCAACACTGTGGCACTGAAGTTTATAATCCATCTGTGACAAAATTAATAAAAGGACAGACAATAAGGATTCTTAAAATAAGAAAAAGCTAAATATAAAAGTTAGAAGTGCAAATCTGAGCAGCACGGAATATTAAAGGTCATATTTATTGGAATCAAACTTAATCCTAATTTTTTTTAAAAAAAGAGCTTTGTATTGTCTTACTCGGTCATGAATTAATAATTTGAAATCATGACATTTGAAGGTTGGGGGTGGGGGAGTGTTAAAAACACACACACTGACAATCTCAACAAAGACAGTAGCAGTTGCTACAGCAACCCATCCTGGAATTTAATTATTTGTGAAATACTCCCACTTCAGAACCCCAACACCAGCAATTATTTGTCAAGACAAAAAAAAATTGGACCTGGTTGTTTTTTTTATTAATATAAAAAAGATCAATTTATTCTGACAATATTCATTCATTCAACGAGGCCATTTGAAAACAGAAGCTTTCTACAAATGGCTATTATTGATCAATAACTGCAGCAGTTAAAGGGACTGGGATGAAATAATTGCTGCCATTAACAATAATAATCCTTGCATATGATACAGCGCCTTATCATGTCTTCTAGCCGTCTCAAAGCGCTTCAAAGAATATACTGTAAAGTGAATTGACTGTATATTTTGTGGGCGAAACACAGCAGCCAATTGCGCACAGCAGCATCCCACGAATAGTCCTGGATTGAAGCGACCAAATTATTTATATTGTTTTTTTGAAGGGATTATTACCCCCGGAAATGCAATCGCTGAATGAATATGGCGAATAAAGGATTTGACTTGAGCATCTCTGTGCTCTTATGTACAGTGTACTGCAGGCCCAGTGTCTGTTCCCATGAAGGACCCTTCCCCACCCAATATCACACAGAACTAAACTGACTGTACAAGCAGGGAACGAGGCCATTCAGCCCAGCTAGTCTGTGCCAGTGTTCATAACACATGCAAGCCTCCATCACTGCTAACACAGTTTAGTCTTTATTTCCTGCTCTCTCAATCAGGCATTAAAATACAATTTAAAAACAAAAAACGGCACACACATTGTCTTTTTACTGCCCACACATATCCCTGTTGCAAGGGCCAGTGATCATAGAATCATAGAAATACACCGCACAGAAGGAGGTCAATCGACCCATTGTGTCTGTGCCGACTCCTTGAAAAGAGCTTCCAAATCAACCCCACTCTCCCCATAGCCCTGATCAACCCCACTTCCCCGCTCTCTCCCCATAGCCCTGATTAACCCCACTCCCCCGCGCTCTCCCCATAGCCCTGATCAACCCCACTTCCCCGCTCTCTCCCCATAGCCCTGATTAACCCCACTCCCCCGCGCTCTCCCCACAGCCCTGATCAACCCCACTCCCCCGCTCTCTCTCCATAGCTCTGCAATCTTGTCCCCCAGCCCCACCCCAACTCATTTAAACTCATTAATTCCTGGTACTGATCAAAGACTGTACAACAACAAATTAATTTGTATAGCGCCTTTCACGTTGGGATGATGTCCCAAACATCAGCAGGTTTTCAAGACGTTGTTTCCCCTTGTGATCAAACATTTCCGAGACACTATAATCCGGCCGATCAGACCGTGATGTTTGAAGGATCAGAAGTTAAGATCCCTGTTCCTGTTAGCGACAAGGTGGTAAAGTCACTGCGGATAGCACTTCTGCTGAGGAGCAGCTGGCAAGCTAGCTGTGTATGTGCGCAGGGAGCCGGCCAATCGATGTCTCACTTCCCAGCACCGTAGTTCTACACAGTACTGTAAGCAAACTTGCTTCACTGTAACTGCAAACCACCAAGGATTTAAAGGAATAAAAAAAACCTCACGTTCTCTTTGCTTTGTCCGCGCTTCCCCTCCCCCACACACTTTCCGCCCTCCCACCCACCCTCCAATCCACCTGTCAGAGTGCTGACAGGGAAGAGATTAACATCAACTGCTGTTGGTATTTGTTCTGGGATCATTTGAAATATATGCGCTTTAAACCCAAACACACATAGCCTCTAGGATGCTTTTTGTGCGGTGACGTTGCTGCAGGAAGAGACACTAACAATAAATCATTGCTACAGGGACAGGGACATCATGTGAACGGATCACTGGGCTGCAGAGAGCACAAGGACACCCGCTCTAGGCCTCTATTCCCCATGCAATGAGATGTTGATCACAGTTGTGCCATCGGGCAGAGACAATGGGGAGAGCTCTGGTACACTGTTTAGTGCCGATTCAAGTGCACCTACTGGCCAGGGAAACAATCACACATATAACAAACCTAAAGCGTAGGGAAGGCAATGCAGCACATTAAAAGAATTGGAATTTAAAAAAAAAGGAAAGATACAGTGGACAACGAGACAAACTGAAGACTTGATCTTCAAAGCACATCAGAATAATAATAATCCTTACATTTGATATAGTGCCTTATCACGTCTTCGAGACGTCTCAAAGTGCTTCACAGACAATTGCAGTGAAATGTAGTGACCAGTTGCAAGCGACCACAGCAGCCATTTTGCATATAAGATCCCACAAAACAGCTGTGTAGTGAATTTTGTCTAAGGATTATTTGCTTAATCACCGTGGGAGGAACTCACTTCTGTTTTCCAATCGTCTCGTGGGATCTTTAACATTCTTTTAAACAGTCAGATGGGAAGGGTGTGGGAGGGTTAAATTGCTCAATTGAAAGACAATGCAGCGCTCCACCCAAGCTGTGGGCCTCCAGGGGTAGCTCAAACCTCAATGCCGCCCTCTCTGATGTGAGGAAAAAAACGAAGATTGCTGGGTACAACCTTAATCAAAACATGACAATGTGGTTTCTCACCTTCATAAATGAAATATCCTCGGTCCTGTCCCACATTTTCTGGACAGAATTCAGTAGCTTTTTGGCCTCTTCCAATCGCTCGTTTAGATGGTGCACTTGGGAGGCGTTTTCATCACAGAATTTGGTGCGTGTTTTGTCGATCAACTCCAAGGTCTTCCCAAGATCCTCCTCCAGAATCTGACGCATCTTCTCATACTGCAGACGCACTTCCTCCTTTAACTGCAGGACTTTTTCCTTTTATTAAAAAAAATAACAAAACACACGTGTGCACATCAGCAGGAGGCTTTTTGAAAGAAATACAATCGGACTTTGTCTTTCGGAACAAATTCCACTGGCGCCCACTTTAATCATAACCCTGGCATTTGATATAGCTCCTTATCACGTGGTTCAGACATCGCAAAGCTCTTCACAGGATACACTGTGAAGTGGATTGACTGTATATTTTGTGGGCGAAACGTGGCAGCCAATTGCACACAGCAGCATCCCACAAACAGTCGTGGATTGAGTGACCAAATTATTATTTATTTGTTAAGAGATTATTACCCCAAGAAAACGAACCGCTAATTGAATTAGCAACACGGTTTGTACTTACTGCTAGGTAAACAGAGGAGTGTGGAGTAAGGAAACTTGCCTAAGGTTTTTCCCTGCCCGGGGAATCGAACCCAGATCCTCTCTCTAGTGAGGCGAGCGCACTAACTACACTGTGTAGGAATGATACTTTATAGAACTGTTCCTAAGCGAAACCAGCCCGACAGCTCCCAAGGGATCCTCTGGACTGAGACCCACATTGCCAGAGCTTATCTATAGGTGCACACATCCTGGAAATTGCACATGTCTTGCCGTTTGCTCATTCTCATCTCTTTGCCCACACTGGGATTAAAAGCGAGTTTTGTTTTTCAAACAAAAAAATTAAATGTGGAAACGCCACGCCTCAGCCTTCTGTTTATCCACAGGAGGCCTCCCATCACCAAACCCAAGATAATAGAGGCAGTACAAAGTGAAAGGTTCCCCAGCATGGGATACGGTCGTCTTTTTCAATCACAACGCACCCGCATCAATCTTGATAGCATCCTTTGTACGGAAAACAATGGGGGCATTAAATACTTCATCTAAGAGACAACCATGTGCCTGTACCCACTTCACATCCCATTCCTGAGACAGGCAGGTAGTTATCCCATCATTCGCATGAAACATCTATAAACATCAATTCTGGATTTTATCATATGGCTAACATTACTAACAATCAGTTATGAGTCGATTGGCAGATTGCTTTTCCTTCAAAAATAATAATAATGATGAATTGACTGTTTGTGGGACATTATTGTGCACAATTGGCTTCCATGTCTCGCCCACAAAATGCACAGTCACTACACTTTACAGTATATCCTGTGAAGTGCTTTGAGACGTCTCAAAGATATAAGGCACTGTATCAAATGCAAGAATTATTATTATTACTACATTGCCTCCCCCTCCCCACTCGCCCCGTTTCAGTTTACAGATTGGACAAATGTGCCTTAAGTGGATCCTATCAAAACCATCATAGACCATTTGCAGACAAAGCAAGTAAATGCGGAACCCTATGTTCAGAGTCGAGGGAGCAAGAAGACAAGAGATTAGAGGTTGATTGGCCGAGAAGTGCAAGCTTTAAGCTAAGAAACATTTCTTTACGTACAAGATGAACCAACAGCTGAAAGGTCTTCCTCGGCCATGACATTGAGTTGATTTATTAACTTCTAGATTCTGGAAGGATGAGATCAAATGGGCCAAAGGGACATCTTCATCCAAACCTCTCTTATGATCTTGCATTGTCAGACTGACTACACTCAAATCCATGTCCCCCGCCCAGCCCTCTCCACCATCAGCAATCAGGTTCAGCCTCTCTGGTCCACCCTCTAGAACTCCATCCCGCAGTCCCTTTCCCTTCCTTCGAAGCCCGCCTGAAGACGCTCCTCTTCGAGTGCACCTTCAATCACATCCCCACCTCTCACTGGCTCGGTGTCAAGCTCTGCCGCTGTTAAGCTTTCTGAGATACTACCCACACAAAGGGTGCTCTGTAAATAGAATATGTTAAAATAACAATATATATTATACGAATAATAATCTTTGCGTTTGGTGTAGAGCTTTTCACGTTGGGAGCGCTTCACAGTATATGCTGTAAAATGTTCTTTGTAGTGGTGGTGGTGGGGGGGGGGGGGGGAAGAGAGAGCAAGAAGATGGGATAAAAAAGACACTATTTTGCCATTCATTTTAAAATCGCTCCAACTCTGGATAAACACATCCCCAACATATTGAGATTAGTAAACAAAAGGCAAAGTACTGCAGATGCTGGAAATCTGAAATAAAAGCAGAAGTGCTGAGAACACGCAACAGGTCAGGCAGGATCTATGGATAGAGGAAAATTTGCCTCTCTCCATAGATGCTGCCTGACCTGCTTGCTGCGTGTTCCCAGCAACTTCTGTTTTTATATTGAGGTCAATCTTATGCACTCTCTCCCAAAGCCAGGGATCCCTTTGCCATTCCTCATCATCTCAATGAACACAAGTGCAAAAAAATAATTTGGACCAACACACAGGCTTCTCACCTCATCACCCACATACGTACACTTTCATGTCCTGATAACCTAAAGGCACCACACATGGCTCAGTTAAAAAGAGTGGGTTGAAATAAAATTTGACTTACTTCAATCACGCTTTTATCTGTCTTCAGTTTGTAAATTTGTTCTTCAATATCTTGTTCCCTTTCAGACAGCCTCTCTTGTTGTTTCATCAGCATTTGCTTTGAAGAGAAATAAAAGCACAGTGACTGTTTTGTTGAAAAGCAATTACAAAATTCAAAGAAAAAAAATCCTGCAGTGTCCAGAAATAACCAATCCTGGCTAAACAGCCTGTTGGTTTCATTAGAAGCAGATCTGATCACGGACCAAGAGAGATTTAGGAGCACATCTACACAGCAAAATGTGGCGGGCCCCAGAGCCTGCAAATCATCAACTACAACAACTTGCATTTATATAATGCTCTCACGCAGAGCGCTTGACAGTGGTGGAGCATGATGCCGAGCCAGAGGAGGTCGAGGAAGGTTTTCAGGTTTGACCTGAAGATGAGGAAGGAGGGGGCAAGGCAGAGGGATAGACAAAGAGTGTTCCAGTGTTTCTGGGTGCAGTGGCTGAAAGAACAGAGGGCACGAGGGACATGTAGTTCGAGCGGAGGCAGCAGGTAATAGATTGGGGTGTAAGCAGGTAGAAGTAGGGAGGGTGTGAAGGGATTTGAACTGTTACCAGAGGAATTGTTGTTGCCCCCCCATCCTCATTTCTTCATATTATTGTAGGGGAAGATAATGAGGTGAATGGGCTGGTGCAACAAAAAATCTGTGTTTACATATAACACTTCTCAGCTTGGGTAATAGCTCACAGCAGAGTGACAGAGACCATGGTGACGTGAAGAGGGTGAGGAACACAACAGCAGAGTTTCTTCAGTGGAGGAGGCAACAGAAGAGTGAGGCTGGAGGTCAGAGTTGGGGAGGGGCGAGCAGGAAGGGGGGGAGGGCGGGGCGGGGAAGTAGGCAAGAGTGAGGATCTGAAGACCATTAGCTGGTAGACGGGAGCCGGTAGAGCCTGGCGAGGATGGGGGTGAAGGGCAAGCAAAACTCACAGAACATTTCCAGGAAAAGGATGTTCGGGGTCTGAGGTTAAGATGGAGAGAAATCTGCCAGTGGCAGGAATTTACAATCCATACGCAGGAAGTGGTTTCAACTTTCCCGGGCCAGAGCATGGACTTCGCTGTATTCTCACAGCACAATGGTATATCTAGGCTATGAGTCTGGTGTGTAGGGATATACTATTGCCAACCTAACTACCACCTTGTAACTGGAAGTTATCCCCCATCGGCCATTAATGTACAGCGGCTTTGAATTTTTTATTCTTTGCGTTTCCAAAAATGGCTCCGCAGTAAACTTTGAAATTAAATTTACTGCCATGCATTTCCTAATAAAAATCTTTCAAATCAAGTGACACAGGAGAGTGAAATCAAAGGCAAATATGTCCTTGCGTTTCTCCTACAAACCCCAAGGACATTGTTGGGCAGCCCTCAAATGTTCTGGGCACAACCTAAATAGTAGTAGCCTCACCAACAGAGCTGATAATAATAATAAAAATAATAATAAACCTTGCATTTGATATGATTAGTTGAGACATCTCAAAGCGCTTCACAGGAATTCATAATAATAACAATGCTTGCTTTTGATATAGCGCCTTATCACGTCATTGAGACTTCTCAAACCGTTTCACAGTACATACTATAAATTATTATTATTATTATTATTATACTATAAAGTGGAATGATTGTGTATTTTGTATAATTGTAATAATTACTGCAAAATGTAACAACAGTGTATTTTGTAGACAAACACGACAGCCAATTTGCGCGCAGCAGTATCCTACAAAAAGTTGTGTCCTTCCAAGTTTATCTGGGGGATTGCTGTTAGGGGAAAAGATGTGGTGATTCATGAAAGGAGCGATTAATCCAGAATCCAACACAACTTGGATGGATCTGGTGGGACTCTGCCCAACTCTTGCCTTAATCGGCTGGAAATCAGAGCACGAGCAAGACAAGTCCAGGTACCCGAGGTTCCACATTCAGAATAAGTCGCTGCCTATTATTTCCCAATCAAAGGGTTGGTGGAAACTCATGTGGAGTATAAACACCGGCACGGACGCCGAATGTTCCCTTTCCACTCTACACAGTCGATGTAAAAATCTCAAAATTAATTCAAGTGCATGATGGGTGTGGAATTTTCCAGGCTGACCTATATGAGAACTCAAACTGTAACTCAGGCAGGTACTCAATGCTCTAAACACTTCAAGTGTGTGAACTTCAGATGACTTTGGACAGTAACCAAGACAAGTCACTCTCAGCTGTCAATCAGACCCAGTGACAGACAGACAGAAAGACAGACAGATAAATTGACAATTACACCTCCCAATTCATCTCGAACACAAAGATTGCTGTCTGTTTCAATACATCTGAAACAAACAAATTGCTAGAAAAAAAAGTCAGCACAGCATCTTGAATATTTCTATTTGTACCAGGGAAAGGGCACTAACAAGAGTGTTTTTAGCCAATATATCCCACTCTCTCCAGAGCTATCTAATTTTGCCCCTGGTTATCACAACCCTTCTAAGAACTCCTCTCCAACTGTGCTTTTTGTCCCCTGCACTGCATTGGAGCATCAGTCTAAACTGTGAGCTGAGAGTCCCGGCCTGGGGCTTGAACCCACAACATTCAGACTGAGATGAGAGGACGACTGACAAATGGTTTTATTGCAGCTCAGTGGTTACAGCACTCACCTCGCAAGCGAGAGGACCCCAGTTGAATTCTCGGGTGGGGGCAAAACCTTAGACAAGTTTCTTTACTCCACACACCCCTGTTTACCAGCAGTAAGTAGGAACCCGGTTGTTAGTCGATTGGCAGATCACTTTTCTAGGGAAATAATCCCTTCAAAAATAATAATTTGGTCACTCAACCCACAACTGTTTGCGGGGACACTGCTGTGCGTAATTGGCTGTCGTGTTTTGCCCACAAAATATTCAGTCAGTTCACTCTACAGTATATTCTGTGAAGCGCTTTGAGAGGTCTTACCGACATGATAAGGCAATATATCAATTGCAAGGATTATTATTAATAACAATAATGTGAATCCCTATGCTCACTGTAAAGGTTAAAAAGAAACGGCTTATGGCAGGGACTAAACTAAACCCTCTGGGTTTATTTCAGGAAAGCAAACTCAACCAGAGGCTTTTTTCAGGAGATAATGGGCAGGAATTTTATTTGCTCTAAGTACGTCACACAATTCCCACCATTTTGGGAAAGATTCTGGACTGACTGAGAAGTGGCACAGAGGCTGGAGCTTGCATTTGAAACAGTTTAAAGCTGCTCCAGACTGTTTTTGGTTTACTATGCAGTAAACTCCTGATAACTCGACTTGGCTCAACTTGTCACTACCACTTAAGTCATCGTATTGTCAATATCCCGGCTGTATATATTTATGCAGTTATACATACGCTTAACTCGCCGCACCTGATAACTCGTCACTGAGCCTCTTTCCCTTGGAGTGACGAGTTATCAGGAGTTTACTGCACATAGCACAATTGTTCCATAAAATTCCCTTGAAATTAGAATTTAACTAAAAGGGATTTGGCAACTCATTCTATTCTCGAAGCAGTAGATTTTATACTAAAATGTCTACCAGTGACTGTAACAGGGAAATAATTTGCAAGCACACAGGAGAATGCGGTTGGGCCTTCACTATATTTTTAACTATGATCTTTTGAGTAGGCTGAGATGTGCGTAGATGAGATAGTTGATAAGATTCTGATCCAACCTTGAGCAAGATAAAAACACACGATAACATCTACATTTAAAGTTTTCAAAAAAAATCACACAACAGCTTGATTAGGCTTGTAAAAAAAACTCATTTGCATCTGCTAACGAGCACTCCTTTCAGAATACATCTTAAATGGAATCCTTTTAGAAGGAAAAGTGAAATCAGCATTTACAAGAGAAATTGTAAGCAAAGGGTTGTGAAAAGCTTTTATTATTTCAAGGACTCGGTCCGCAGAACCCCCCAATGAGTATAGTAGATAATAACCCTAGCATTTGATGTAGCGCTTTATCACAAAGGCATCTCAAAGCGCTTCATGGGATTTTACTGTGAACTGTAGTGACTATGTATTTCGTGGGTGAACATGACAGCCAATTTAAGATCAGCAAGGTATGAAGTGAATGAATAATTTTTTTTCTGGAGGAATTTTGTCCCCGTGTTGGCCAGGACACAGGGAGAAACTTCCTTCTCGGCTGGTGGCTAGTGTTATGGACAGTATCTTTAACATCAACCTGAACAGGCAGATGGGACCTTGGTTTGATGTCTCATCTGATGACAACGCAGCACACCCCAACAACGCACTGGAGAGACAGCTTAGACTATGTAATTTCAAGTCCCAAAGTGGGCTAGAATCCACAACCTTCTTACTTGGCAGATCACTTTTCCGGGGGTAATAATTCCTTCAAAACAAAAATAAATTAGTAACTTCAATCTACAGTTGTTTGTGGGACGCTGCTGTGCACAATTGGCTGCCGCGCTTTGTCCATAAAATAAAGTCAATTCACTTTACAATATATTCTGTAAAACGCTTTGAGACGTCTTGGAAGATGTGATAAGGCGCTATATCAAATGCAAGGATTATTATTATTACTCAGAGGTAAGAAAGAGCGTTACCAATCGAACCAGGCTGGCATATATAACCAGCAGGCACTGCCTAAAACACCAAATGTGGTGGAATTGGAAGCACAGCAAACGTTTGCCAACTGTTAACGGGGAAGATTTATTTTCTTAAAAAAATTTAATTCAGCCCTGCACATCTAGTCTGAGCAGGAAAGAATTACATAAAAATCCACAACGAATGGCTTCAATCCCTTCTTGGGCACAAATTAAACAAGGTTGAACAAAGGGGGAAATCTCAATTTCCTTTTGATCTTCAAGGCAACAAACAAAAGGTCACATATCTGGCCCATGACCATCGGCAATAGAATATTGCGGAAATATCTGCCAAACATTACGGGGATGTTTGTCAGATTTTGTGGGAAATTGCGGAGGTTGATTCGTGCTATTCATAGAATCATAGAATTATACAGAACAGAAGGAGGCCATTCGGCCCATCATGTCTGGACCGGCTATTTGAAAAGAGCTTCCAAATCAACTCCACTCCCCCGCGCTCCCCCCATAGCCCTGATCAACCCCACTCCCCCACTCTCTCCCCATAGCCCTGATCAACCCCACTCCCCCACTCTCTCCCCATAGCCCTGATCAACCCCACTCCCCCGCGCTCCCCCCATAGCCCTGATCAACCCCACTCCCCCACTCTCTCCCCATAGCCCTGATCAACCCCACTCCCCCACTCTCTCCCCATAGCCCTGATCAACCCCACTCCCCCGCTCTCTCCCCATAGCCCTGATCAACCCCACTCCCCCCGCTCTCTCCCTATAGTCCTGATCAACCCCACTCCCCCCGCTCTCTCCATATAGCCCTGATCAACCCCACTCCCCCTGCTCTCTCCCCATAGCCCTGATCAACCCCACTCCCCCTGCTCTCTCCCTATAGCCCTGATCAACCCCACTCCCCCTGCTCTCTCCCTATAGCCCTGATCAACCCCACTCCCTCCGCTCTCCCCCCCACAGCCCTGATCAACCCCACTCCCCCACTCTCTCCCCATAGCCCTGATCAACCCCACTCTCCCCATAGCCCTGATCAACCCCACTCCCCCACTCTCTCCCCATAGCCCTGATCAACCCCACTCCCCCCCGCTCTCCCCATAGCCCTGCAAACTTGTTCTGATAAAATAATTATCTACTTCTCTCTTAAAAGTTGTTATCGAATTAGCTTCCACCAGCCTTTCAGGCAATGCATTCCAGATCCCAACAGCTCGCTGTGTGAAAACATTTCTCCTCACCTCCCCTCTGTTTCTCATAACAGCTATTTTAAATCGGTGTCCTGGGGTTACCGACCCTCCCGCCAGTGGGAATAGTTTCTCCTTGTTCACCCTATCGAGTCCCCTCATCATTCTGAAATGTTCTATCAAGTCTCCTCTTAACCTTCTCTGCTCCAAGGAGAATAATCCTCGCTTCTCTCACCTCTCCTGATAACTGAAGCCCCTTATTCCTGGTACCATCCTGGCCAATCTCCTTTGCACCTTCTCCAATGCCTTGACATCCTTCCTAACGTGTGGGGCCCAGAACTGAACACAGTCTCTCGCTGAGGCCTAACCAGTGTTTTATATAAAGGTTCATCAGAACTTCCTGACTGTTGTACTCTATGCCCCTATTTATAAAGCCTGGTATCCGTAGGCTTTTTTAACAGCTGTATCTGCCTGTCCGGCCACCTTCAAAGATTTACTATATGAACCCCAGGTCTCTCTGTCCCTTCACCCCCTTTAAGATTGTACCATCAGCTTTTATTGCCTCTCCTCATTCTTCCCCCCAAAATGCATCACTTCGTATTTCTCCACATTAATAATAATAATAATAATCCTTGCATTTGATATAGCGCTTTTCACGTCGGGAGGACGTCCCAAAGCGCTTCACAGAACACACTGTAAAGTGAATTGACTGTACATTTGTGGGCGAACGCGGCAGCCAATTGCGCACAGCAATGTCCCACAAACAGTCGTAGACTAAAAATGACCAATTTATTATTGTTTATTATATTTATTATAGAACATTAAACTTCATCTGCCCCGTGTCTGCCCGTGTTACCGGTCTGTCTATGTCCCCTTGAGATCTGCTGCTATCCTCCTCACTGTTTGCTAGTTTTCCCAGTTTAGTATCATCTGCAAACTTGGAGATTGTCCTCCCTGTACCCAAGTCCAGGACATTTATATAGATCACAAACAGCAGTGGTCCCAATACCGATCCCTGGGGGACACCACTGCAACTTCCCTCCAGTCAGAAAAACAACCGTTCACCATCACTCTCTCTGTCCCCAGACAGTTCTGTATCCACTGCCACTGTCCCTTTAATACCGTGGGCTTCTATTTTGCTGACAAGTCTCTTATGTGGCACTTTATCAAATATCTTTTGTAAATCCATATAAACTACATCAACTGCACTCACTTCATCCACCCTCTCCGTTCATCAAAAAACTCTATCAGGTTTGTTAGACATGATTTGGCTTTAACAAACCTGTGTTGGCTGTCCTTTATTAACCCATATTTTTCTAAGTGAAAATTTTCTTTGTCCCGGATAATCTGAAGAAGTAGTTCCCGGGTTTATCCTTCACCCCCTTTTTTGTACAGGGGAGTAACATTTGCAACATTCCAATATTGATGGTTGATTGAGGTACATTTTACTGCCAACCTACATTTTTTCACTTTATTGATAAAAACTAAACATGAAGAAATAAGACATATTAGATTGTAGGAAAAAAAAGTTAATAATGCTTTCTTTACAGAACCTGGGAGCCCACTTCGGGGGGTGGGGTTGGGGGAGCACCACATGCAGACAGAGAGGGATACACACTCACAGACAGACAGACAGCCACACACTCACAGGCAGAGACACACACACTCACAGATACAGAGAGACACTCAAACATACAGAGGAAAGAAAGAAACACAGATAATCACAGCAGTGGGGCCTCGGGGTGAGCGGAGCCCATTTCCCGCTCACACCGCACATCCACTGCACGTCGTGCAGCCGGAGTGTCGTCAAGTGAACAGCTGGCAGCAACGTACAGAGGCCCGGTGTGGTGGGGGGGTGTAGCAGCTGCTGCTGCCATTTGTGGCGGGTTCCGCACTTTTCTATTGACCCAGCTCATGGCCCACTCTGTAAATGTGCACAAGGTGGAATCTGGTTTATCAAGAGACTTACCAATGGACTACAGTGGAATTAAACAAGTTATTAATTGAGGGGTTGGGGAAGGCTGAGAGCGAGGAAATTGGGAGTGGAAAGATAAAAAGAGACCCATTTTTACCTTAATAATAATTAACAACTTGTACATTCAAGTGCAAGACCTCAAATGTTCATTGCTGGCACCTTCCCTATTGAGAGTGACATTAAATACCTCAGGCTTGATGAATTTGACTTCAGTGTTAGCCAAGACAGGCACAGTAACATTACTGTACACCACAAAGAGCTCGGAGAGCCAGTATTTGGGGGGATGGGTCAGCCACTTGTTCACACATCAACATGGGCACAGTACAGAGCTACACACAGCCATCGGTTGTTCTATGGAACAGGATTAGTTGTCCTGGAATGCTGGCTCCAGAATTCCTTTTTAAAACAAACACTACAAATAGATGATATGCAGTTGGCAAAACTATTGCAGTGACTGTGTGCACTGTGTATAAAGGGGAGAAGGGGGGAGGGGGAAAAAAAGAAAAGTAAATATTCTTTCTCCTTCCTGGTCCCCATTTACTCTGCCCAACCAAACGTGGGTGGATACCCAATTGCAAGCACTGTTAGACAATGCACAGTGAACTACTGATAGACACAGAGTTTAAATGTAGTCCCAGCTCATGAATTAGCCCAATTAGCCTGACTCAGCTTGTTGCACTCTTGCCTCCAGGTCAGAAAGTGGGTTCAAAGCCTCAGCCAGGATTTGGCTTGTAGTGGAGTATTGGGAAAGAGCTGCACAGTCAAAGGTGTCATCCTTCCAATGAGCTGCCAAACCAAGATTGCAGTGGAGGTTAGAGATGCTGTCCCTAACTCTATACAAAAAGTAAGGAAGTTTCTCCCAGTGTGATGGCAAATAATCCCCCAGATAGATTGGGTGTTCAGCATGGCTGTTTGTGTTTTCTTGCTGTATGATAATCCTTGAGGCGAAGAACAACCCCAGGCTTCTGTTCTCAACCACATCCCGACTCCTCCGTTCCCCCCCGCCACCCCGCGCAGGTCATCTCCTCCAACCTTCACTGCGAGGAGATGCTGGATTTCCTTGAATCCAAAATCAAGGGAATCCGCTCCGCGGTCACTGCCCCTCCAACTTCCACCCACCCCTCACCCCTTCCCTCCCACATTCCGACTCCTACCCATCTTCACCTACACACCTTCGAACCCGTTTCCCCACCCTCTGTCACCAAACTCATCCTGTCCCTGAAACCCACCACCTGCTCCCTTGACCCCATCCCCACTCCACTCCTTATCTCTCGTCTACCCCTCCTTGGCCCACTTATCACAGACATCATCAACCTGTCCCTCTCCTCTGGCTCTGTTCCCATTCCTCTAAAAACTGCCACCGTCACTCCTACTTTGAAAAAACCCTCCCTTGATGCGTCGCAGCTATCAAGCTACCGGCCCATCTCCAGCCTCCCCTTCCTGTCCAAGGTCCTTGAAAGAGTTGTCGCCTCCCAACTGCGCTCGTTCCTCTCCACCCATTCATTGTTCGAACCCCTTCAGTCGGGTTTCCGTGCTGATCATAGCACAGAAACTGCCCTGGTCAAGGTCACCAATGACATCCTGACCATCTGCGACCAGGGCTCCCTCTGCCTCCTCGACCTATCGGCCGCATTCGATACGATCGATCACGCTATCCTCCTCCACCGCTTGTCCTCCCACCTCAACCTGTGGTTTAGGTTGTACCTCTCCCACCGTCTTCATTTTGTTTCCACAAACGGCTTTTCCTCCGGCCCCCGTACTGTCTCGTGCGGTGTCCCTCAAGGCTCTGTCCTCGTGCCCCTCCTCTTCACCCTCTATATGCTCCCCCTGTGGTGACATCATCCGCAGACATGGGGTTAACTTCCACATGTATGCGGATGACACCCAACTCTACCTTTCCTCCTCTACCCTCAACTCCACGACCCCCGATGTCCTGACAGCTGTCTGTCCGACATCGAGTCCTGGACGAGACACAACTTTCTTCAGCTCAACGTGCGCAAAACTGAGTGGCTCACGTCAGCGCCTCCGCACCTCAGGCGCTGACAGCCTCAGCTCCAAGGCCGCACTCTCCACCTCTCAAAGCCATCAGGAACCTCGGGGTTCCCCTCGACCCTGAGCTGTCCTTTCTCCCTCACATCCGCGCCACAACTGGCACCGCCTTCCATCACCTCCGGAATATCGCCAGACTACGGCACTACCTCACCCCTCACGCGGCTGAAACTCTGGTCCACACCTTCGTCACCTCAAGGCTGGACTATGGGAACTCTCTCCTCGCCGGCCTTCCCGCCACCTCCCTCCACACTGCAGGTCATTCAGAAATCTGCAGCTCGTGTACTGTCCCGCACCAGACACCGCGACCACATCACTCCCACCCTCGCCCTCGCTCGCCTCCACTGGCTCCCCATCCCCCAGAGGATCGAATTCAAGATCCTCATCCTCACCTACAAGGCCATTCACGGCCTCGCTCCCTCCTACCTCTCCGACCTACTATCCCCCTACTAACCTGCCCGTTCCTCTGACTCCGGTCTGCTCCACATCCCCTGCCCCAACCGCCCTACCATCGGTAGCCGGGCCTTCAGCCTCTCAGCCCCCAGGCTCTGGAACTCTATCCCCCAGTGCCTTCGCCGCTTCCTCCCTTTCCTCCTTCAAGGCCGGTCTCAAGACCTTTCTCTTTGAGCGTGGCTTCAGCTCCCCTCTCGACTCTCTACCCCTCCTCGCTCTCTCCCTTCTCTCCCCTCACCCTGACCCTGCTCGGATCCTGACCCAACTGTCCAGCGCCTTGGGAAGTCCTCCCGACTTGAAAGGCGCTCTATAAATGAAATCTTGTTGTTGTATGCAAAATGACTGCAGTGTCTTCCCACAGTCGAGCAGAGGGTGGGGCAGGATGGTAAGGTGTTGGTAGGTCCCAGAGGTTGGGAGGAGCAAGACCGTGGAGAACTTTGAAAATGAGGACAAGGATTTTCACCTCAATCCTCTGGGAATGGGCAGCCAGTGAAGCCGGGCGATTGGCTCACGGAGCGTAGTATGGACATGAGCTGAAATTTATGGAGGGAAGAGTTGGGAAATCCGGCGAGCAGAGAGTTTGTATAGTCAAGTCTGGAGGTGATGAAAGCGTGGATGAGGGTCTCGGCAGCCTGAGGAGAGAGGAAGTGGCAAAGGCAGGCAATGTTGCGGAGACGGGCAAGGCAGAATGGGTCATGGCACAGATGTATTACCATTCTCTTTAGCCTACAAGGTTACAGCTGTAGGATTTCAACATCAACCTTGCAACACGGAAAGGAAGGATTTTGATGACTGGCATTAGTGGAAGAATATTCCCCAGTGAACGGTGCCTCTGAAGCCAATGTGAGAAAGGAAGAACCTCAACTGTCAGGAAACAGAACTATTTCTTTTGTGCTCTCATTTTCCCTTCTGAAACCAGCCGGTCGGTGCTTTTGTGTTAGGTCAATGCAGAACGGAGCTTTGTATGGACACAAAGGCAACAACTTGCAACTAAAATAGCGTCCTTCAAGTAGAACATCTAAGCTTTTCGAAAAACGTAAGATTAGAAATGAAGTCAATATTATTTTGGCAAACAAAGCAGCCAGCAACATCGTATAAACAAAGAGATGAGCAGCCATTTTAAGGAGTAAGTTTGGATTAGGAGGGGAGATAAAGCAGGAGAAAGGTTTATGGTGAAAGCAGGACAAAGGAGATAAATAATGCCTAATACTGACCCTTCCCTTTTACATCCACCAAATCTGAGTGTGGGTGGGTGGAGGGGGGAAGAGGAGAAAGGAGAAAAATAACAAAATAAAAGTCAAGGTGAGAAACTTTCATTAACAACTGCAAGTTAAAGTTGGTAGACTTTCATATTAAAAAAAGATTTAGGGAACAGAAAGGTCTCTGTACCACATTAACCGCATTCCAAATTAAACAGCACTCATTACTGCATTTCACAGGCGAGTTAGGAAATGGTACCCTTCTTAAAATCACGAAACCTGCACAAAAGGGAATTTACAATTTCTAATGCAGTGGGTTATAAGACAATTGCATTAAACTGCAGAATGTTCATCTGTTTTAAAACAAAATACAAAACTGTTCCACTCAAAGCCCAAAGATACCAAATATTCTATGCATCACTTGGGCCAATTAGCTTTGCGTCATCAGCAAAGATTTTTGGACACAGTTCTAGTCTAGTTACTCTGCTCAATATCATTCACAGGAAGAGAGGACAGCAGGGGACAAGAAGAGATTGCTGTGAAACGCCACTGGTTACTGCCTCTCAGGCAATAACCATTTATCACCATTCTCTCTCTCGCCTTCTGTTGTGAAACCAATTTGAAATCCAGTTGAATCCATTACCTATTGTATGAATGTTAACTTAAACCCACTTGGATAAAGACTTAGTGAAGCACCTTCAGAATATTCAGGTACATCAATAGTGCGGCCCTCACCCTCTCCTTCAGTAAAGCCAATCAGCAAGTTTGCAAATGTGTTTTTACCCTCCAGAATCCCAAAGCCCATTCCTAGTGTGCTTTCCTATAAACCACAATGCAATAAAATCTGATTGGATATTTGTGACTATTAAATCATTACCATGAATATAAACCACGGTACTCACTCGGATCAATCCAAGGCATATGAGGAAAGAGTTTGATACCCAGAACAGGTAGCAACGGCACAGACACAAATGAATGGTTTCCTTCAAGTTTGTCTCGGGAGGAGGTATAAAGAAACTTTCCTCTGGTGGGAGAATCCAGAATCCAGGGCATCATCTTAAAATTAAGAGCGAGGCCATTTAGGAGTGAAATAAGGAGGTAGTTTTTCATGCAGTGGAAATCTGGAACTCTCTTCCCCAAAAGGTTGTGGATGCTGGATCCATTCAAGTTTTCAAGACTGAAGTGGATAGGTATTTGTTAGGTCAGGGTATCAAGGATATGGGACAAGGGCGGGTAATTGGGAGTTGAGCTGCAGACCAGCCACGATCCTATAAAATGTCGGAACAGGCTTGAGTGGCTGAATGACTTCCTCTTGTTCCTATAGGTTTCACAAACCTCGCTTTCTGGCCACTCCGATGCTCACTTGTAAAATAACCGAGGAATGCTTCACCAACCTGCGCAGCAACTGAAATTCTACACATGCAAATGACAAACCCATCAGAGGACTGGCATTTTGCCAGAGCGAATACTGAAAAGTGACAATTCTCGTGAAGTCAAGCAGTTGATTCAGGCCAGAGAGCAGAGTGGTTGCTCACCAGTGACAAGTCCCTGTACAGTGTGCAGCAGTAAAGAAAGAACCTGCCCACACCTCTACCACATGACCATGAGGAGTCTTAAAGATAACTGATAGCTACTTGATGAACTCGCTCACTTCAGATTCCAGCCTAAGGTATGTGCGGTACAAAATGATAAGCTGTCTTGTCCCACTATGAATGGGGCTCATGTTAGTTGAGCCCTAGAGCAATTCAAAATCGTTTGAACAGCTGGACACAGCTGCTGGAAGTGGTCTGTAAGTTTAACATCATCGGCAATACCACGTGTTCAAAGTCCTGACTTTGGCTTGAACTCACAACCGTCTGACTCAGAGGCACAAAGCTGAGCCGGGCTGACACGCGGCGACTGAGCCGGGCTAACACACGGCGACTGAGTCAGGCTGACACACGGCGACTGAGCCGGGCTGACACACAAGATCCTGGTCTTAAAATATAAAACAGTGCTGAATTTTAGAAAGTTCATAAAGTCAGTCTCAATTTAGAAGTTTTTTTTAAGAACTTCATAAACCCAGCGAACAAATGTAAGCCTGAATCGAAATTCTGTAAGTTGTTAAATTTTAAGTACGATTTTATAGCTAAAGCCAGGTGAAATTTCAGGCTTGAGGTTGAAACTTGAAATGAGAATCTTGTTAATGCAAGTAGCAGATCTGAAGCTCACTCGCACTCAGTCTCAGAAATGGTTGGGCTGAAATATCTAGCAGGCAGGTGTCATACAATTTTAAATGGGATAGAAAAAGTAAAACCAGAAGAATACTTTCAGTAAAACATTTCATTGCTGCTTTTGTGGTACATTGTTGTGCACAAAAGGATAATTTTGTTCACCGGCAAAATACAATCACTACGTATTGCAGCAAATCCTAGGAAGCACTGAGACGTCCTCCTGTCGTGAAAGGCAGTAAAGCATTATTATTATTTTAAAAAGAGGTTCGGATTTGCAAAGGGCAATTTCAAGGCAAACACAGGAAGTATTTCTTCACCCAGAGGGTAATTAATGACTAGAACAGGATTGCCAGGAGTTGAGGCCAGCTAGTTGCTGTATTGAGAAGATGGTAGGGTGGGTGTTCTGGAAGGATGAGATCAAATGGGCCGAAGTGTCTTCTTCATCGCAACTGATCTTGCGATCTCATATGAATTGAGGGATAAGGAATTCTTCAAAGGTGAGAATAGCATGACGTGGGGCAGGGGGGAGAGAGAGAAACAGCAAGCAACTGTGCAGTAAGTACTGGGTCAAATCCAAAAATGTTCATATCCTTAACTATTTCAAACATACAAACAGAGAAACTGAATAATTCAGCTGTATGCACCGGGTTAAATTTCTATTTGCCCCAGGCAATGTTTGAATTACACAAATTTCATCTGGAGAAAAATACAGGGAAAAAATCTTGACTGTCTTCCTTTTCCCCCCAATCCAAATCCTTTTCATTTGTATTAATAAAGTGACCTACTTTCACAGATAATTTAAACATTAGGCATGCAATGCTACTGATATTGAACTGTACCAAACAACATACTCTCCAGTATGCCTTTGTTACAAGATTTTATTCTAATATCCGACTTAAGCAAGGAAGAAAGATGCTGCTTATTGGCTGCTGAAGAACTTTAAACTAGCCAGTTTGCCTGGTAGCACACTGTTAAAAGTGTCTAACCTTCCCCTCCTTGTACTTCACATGGATGGTTTAGCACATATGAAGCCTCGCGGCACAATGAGATGAGACCTGGTGCTTTGAAGCTCTGGGACCAGCGTTCAAATCCAGCAATTCAGACAGACAGAGACACAGACTGACTGACTGAAGTCTGTTCTGTTAGGCCTCCATTTGCTGCCCTGAACTGAACTATGTCAGAGAGCTCCAATCCAGTTCCTACTTGACATTAATCCATAGCATGAGACTGGTTGAGTTTTGGCTCAGGATGAAGAAAATGGGGAAAGGTCAGCAGGGTGACTGGAGTGGTGCAGCTCTCGGGCAATGTCCACCCAAACACATAGCTGTGCTGTGATCAGCGATGTGAAACTCTGGCCTCTCTTATTTGTCTAAATGCTGATTGATTGGCAGACGGAGCAGATTTTTTTATTGCTATCGACAGTTACAAATAATGGGAGAGAATGAAGCATTTGCTAATACTTAATGTCTTACTGTGAGACCTTAAGTGAGACAAAAAGTAGTCCACTGGCCAATTTAACATCTCCTGGCCAACAATCCCCTAGAAAGGATTGGTTGTTCACTTGCATGGCTGTTTGTTGGGCATTGCTGTGGACAACATTATCTTCTGGGTTTGCGGACTGCACTTTACAATAAATGCTGTGAAGCACTTCAAGATGTGTGAATACACAGAGATGGAACTGATTTGTTTTATTGGCCATGCGAAGTTGACCAGTAGACCCAATAGGATTTTGTGAGGCCAGTAAACTGGAATGTTTAACTCAAAAGATTAATTCCAGTCAGGAATGGGGTGACTGTATCACGCCACATTCCTTGGTGATGCATCCAATTTATTGGGGAATTCTAGAAGGAAATCTGAACATGTGCTCAATTCCCATTAAAATCATTCGTGGAGTCCTGTAGCTCAGTGGTTAGAGCACTCGCTTTGCAAGCGAGAAACCTGAGTTCAATTTCAGTCAGAGGGCGAAACCTTGCGCAAGTTTCCTTACTCCAGACGCCTAATAATAATCCCTCCAAAAACCAAAACCAATAATAAATTGGTCATTTTCAATCTACGACGTGTGTGGGACATTGCTGTGCGCAATTGGCTGCCGCGTTCGCCCACAAATGTACAGTCAATTCACTTTACAGTGTGTTCTGTGAAGCGCTTTGGGACGTCCTCCCGACGTGAAAAGCGCTATATCAAATGCAAGGATTATTATTATTATTATTCCTGCTCAAATTGCACGTCAAAGTCAAAGGCTTTTACCAACAATTTAGATGAGGTATATTAATGTACAGTACTTAATTTAGGACTTGTGTCTTTAAATGAAGCCCATTACTGTATCATCTGAACAATCTTATTGAACACTGTGCCTCAACTCATGGCTTGGCTCAGTTGGTAGCAAGCTGCCTTCTGGCTGAGAAAGTTATGGGTTTAAGCCCCACATCAGGACTTGAATTCAAGTTCCAGGCTAACTCTCCAGCGTACTAGCAAGGGAGGCTGCATTGTTGGAGGTACCATCCTTCAGATGAGTTACCACACTAAACACTAAATGTCTGCCTGTCCAGGTGGACATCAAAGATCCCACGACTGTATTGGAAGAGAGAAGGGAGTTTGGTGACCAGTAATGTGTTGTTCTGCCAAATAGAGGTTTGGCAGAGGAAAGTCAAATAATAGTCTTTGGATTCTGAAGAGTAGAACTTTACAATGACTTTGGAAAATCTTACAGACTAAGACCAATGGAGCAACTTTGGTCAGTGAACATTACGTGGCATCCATATCTAATAATAATAATCCTTGCATTTGATATAGCGCTTTTCACGTTAGGAGGACGTCCCAAAGCGCTTCACAGAACACACTGTAAAGTGAATTGACTGTATATTTGTGGGCGAACGCGGCACAGTAATGTCCCACAAACAGTCGTAGATTGAAAATGACCAATTTATTATTGTTTTTTTTTGGAGGGATTATTATTAGGCTCTGTGTGGAGTAAGAAAACTTGCCCAAGGTTTCGCCCTCTGCCTGGAATTGAACTCAGGTCTCTCACTTGCAAAGCGAGTGCTCTAACCACTGAGCTACAGGACTCCACAATATCTGTATCAACTGTAGAGTAGCCTTTACAGTGACATCTCAGATCACTGAAAGGAGAGAATAGGCAGGGTTGAAGAGGTAGGTTTAGGTAGATTTTGAAAGGGGGGGATGTCACTGACCGTAGGGTGTGGGACATGCAGCAGGCCAGAGTTTGCCGAGCAGAGGGAGTGAGGAGATCATAGAAGTAGATGGACCTATTGCTGAGATTTCTAATCAAATGTGGAAAATGTTATGTGCAAATGTTTTCTGATTGATGTCGCTTGCTATCCTCTATTATACTTTTCATTAATAGCTCTAAAAAATGAAAAGCTACAACTAAAGACGTTTTGCCCCCCAGCATGCTTTGGTGACAGACGTGACAAGCCACATCTATTATGAAAAAGACAAAGGAAATTGCTGATAAATTACTCACAAAATCACTATTTTACCATGGAGATTGGAAGAAACATTTGTTTTCAGTATCCATACTTTTCACTGCTGTTTTTAACATTTGAATCAATTTTTTAAAAACCGGTTCCTAAAGGCTTTGGCTGCTGCAGGGTTACCAGGAGCTGAGTGGGATGACTCCCTGTCTTCATTAACTGGGCTGCCCTTCCAAGTCCTGCTGATGAGCCAGGCTGGGCTGTCATCAGCAGTGGCCTAGAATACAGCGGAACCACCTGGCTCAGGAACCGGGATAGAGACGTCACAGAGGTGGAGCTCGATTCATACATTCCGACGTGGAGTCCTGTAGCTCAGTGGTTAGAGCACTCGCTTTGCAAGCGAGAGACCCGAGTTCAATTCCAGGCAGAGGGCGAAACCTTGGGCAAGTTTCCTTACTCCACACAGAGCCTAATAATAATCCCTCCAAAACCAAAAACAATAATAAATTGGTCATTTTCAATCTACGACTGTTTGTGGGACATTCTTTGCGCAATTGGCTGCCGCGTTCGCCACAAATATACCGTCAATTCACTTTACAGTGTGTTCTGTGAAGTGCTTTGGGACGTCCTCCCGACGTGAAAAGCGCTATATCAAATGCAAAGATTATTATTATTATTATTCCGTTGCCAAACATGTCATCTTGGAGCCACTTCAGCTCCAAGAAACTCTGCTTACCTCCCGCCAAGGAGGATAGTCAGTCCCAGGTTGTATCCACAGTTTGTGTGGAATTAGCTAATCTCAGACGTAATTGTAAGAGTGCTACAACTGATTTGAGGAGAGCGAAAGAGGAAACAAATACAATAAAATCCAATTTCAGCTAATTGTATTGGTGTTCATGAGAACAACCAATCCATCTTTCTCAATCTCTTTCCAAAGTCCTTCACACACCAGGATTGGAATAAGGGTTTCTCAAGGGATTTAGTACACGAGGGTATGAGCTACATGTGGTCCAAATATGATGAGGTGATGCTTGTTACCTGAAGTAGGTCAGAACACATTCAACATAGGTTGTTAAAGTTACAAATAGGAAATTGTGAATTTTAGTCACAAAGTTAGGAAGTCGGGCAAGTAAAAAGAGATCACTCGGCTTAGTAATAATCCTTGTATTTGATATAACGCCTTATCACATTGTCGAGACGTCTCAAAGCCCTTCATAGAATATACTGTAAAGTGAACTGACTGTATATTTTGTGGGTGAAACACGGCAGCCAATTAATTGCACACAGCAATGTCCCCCAATGCTCATGTTTCTACCCCCAAAATACAATTGGGAGTCACAGTAAAATCAATACTAATTCCCAACTCACACCCCACTAAGGGGCTCAGTTGTTGGATTGTTCAGTGTCTGAGTTTGAATTCTGCCCAATGACGAGTTAGTGTCTCTGTTTCCTGCTACAGTCCCAGACAAAATTGAGTCTTAGTAGCTCTAAACTAATCCTCAGTGGGAATCAGATTCACAGCACCAAACTATAAAACTATATGCTACTCAAAGATCCTTATAATGTCTATCTGTGGCATGAGAACATTTCTCATTGCAGCATTGGCAAAGTGGCCCATTGTTGAAGCAAAGAGTCAGGACCTTTACTGATCTGCTGCTCGTAGCCAATGCGGAGTTGACAATGCAGAGTCTCTTAAGGAAGCGAGCTTCATTATCAACATCGACACCAAACAGCAGATCATATGAAGGTGCATTGGCTCATGTGATCTCAGTCCACCCGACTGGATTCTCAGGACAACATCCAACCATTTCTTAAAGGAACCACGCATTCTGGCCTAACCATCCTCTGATCATTAATTACCATCTGTGTAGCATCAGAGCCCAACGTTCATCCAGAATGTTTGACAGTTCAGCTACGGAGAACCGGCTAACCACAATGAAGCAATCCTTCCCAGAACAACTCGCTGCCCAACACAGCATTGCAAATGAAGAACAAAATACCATGATTCACATCCTTCCCCACCCCCACCACCCTGGAAACTAAACAGGATAAGACGACTCAAACAGGCCATCACACAATAAAATGGGGCTATCCTTTAAAAAGCATTAAGTCACCTCGTTATACTCCAAGTGATTGTATTCACAGTTAAAAGAAGTGTTCAGTGTATTGTGTGTTTATGGAGAGAGGGAGAGACAGGAAAGTCAAGTCACATGCACTGAAAGCTCAACAGCTTTTTACTCAGATGGTTTGCAGAATTTGCGTGGCTTTCCAAAAACGCAATCGTGCTGCACAGCAGCACTTTCAGTCACTGCAAAACAAAAGACGTTGTTTTAGATTCCTAGATGAACAGCTGTTACTGTGAAACGCATCAAACTGAAGGTTTGGCCTTCAATCCAAGTCCCTGCACTCAATTCTTAAACCAACTGAAGGAAGACACAGCCAAATTTTCATGCAGAGTTTTATATTTTTTATTGGGAGGGTGGAATTTTTGTGTGATGTTAAAGATAAAATGTCAGCACTAGAGAAGTGAGGTTTGGTTAAAATACTCCCAGTGCTAGGATCAGGTACTAATGGTTACCTCAAACAAGCATTGCTCTGCTGCACGATCGAGCTGTCTCCATTTGATGCACAAGTCTTGTTGGTGCCCAAATCGGAGTGTGTGTTTTTTAAATGACTATTCACGGCAACTGGAAACTGCCCCAAATCATTCAAGCAGGAACCTGCCTGAGAGCTGCTGCCTGTTTTGGGCTCATTCCTGTGCTGCACTATACAAACGTGTGATTCTGTACGTACAGAGCTGCAGAAATCACAACACTGTCAAATCACCCACTCCTGCTCTCCTCAAACTTGTGTAATATCCCTTTTTTTCCCCCAAGGGTCTATTGAATTCCCTTCATGAGTTATGCATTCTGCCTCAACAAATATTTGGCAGAGAATTCCATATTCCAACTCCCCCTCGGAGATTGTGTATTCCAGCCGCCCACCCCTTTCATTCATTTTCTCATTTATCCTCACCAGCCCTGTGCTCCCTCGCTGCTGCCTCTCTGAAAACAATCCTTTACCCCTTCATAATCCTGAAGCCCTCTAATCAGGTCACTGTCCAACCTTCATAACTCTGGCAGGTGGGGGCGAGGCGGCAAGACTGGAAACGCTTCATTTCATACAGCAAACACCAGGCTTGCACAACTTGCAAGCTGCAGTGCCGTAGAAATCAACACTCCCACTCACTTAATATCCATCCACAAGCATGACAACTAAGTAGGCCACAATGGGCCTGAAATAAGGCTCCCCTCCAGCTATTAAGCAACATCATGCACGTTGACACAAGACATCATTCTAAATAGTAGTCATGTATGTCCTGGCAGACTTCTGACTCAACAGTTGTGGTGCACATGTCCATCTATAATCCTTTCCTCATGTAGATTCTATTTGCTTGGATTCCTGTTCACTCTCATCAGGGGAACACTATTTCCTGCTAACCTCTGGCACGCACGGTGGCTGCTGCAATCTATTTGTGCTCGATACTCGCCTTTGAGGAAGATGAGACCGAGTTGTTCATGTGATCAATTAAAGCAAATAACGCTGATCCAGGATCCGGCAGAGGAGGACATGGTGCACAAGATGGATAATCCTCCATCTGGACCGGGTGTTAAACAGATAAACTGGGCGGACACTCTCAGGCCATTATATGGCTGAAAGTCAACTCTGCATTCCACTCAGCAGATAAAGTTACAGTAAACCAATCTGTGCCTTTATAAAAACGTAGAGGTTTTTGCAGTGGAGTGATGTACTGCAATATTAAGTATTGTAATACAGCAGGATATTACTCACTTTTCTCTAAAGTATATCTGCTGTGGTTTGTTCATCGCTAACATATCAATTAAAAGCTTGTGGCTTCAAGCCTGGTTTCCAGCTCAGTACCCGGTGAATTGCTTTGCTGCTGGGGTCCTTTGGATGAGCGGTTAAACCCAAGGTCTCCTCTCCTCTGCCTGTTCTGGTGGAAAGTAAAAGATCTCACGGCAGCATTCGAAAAGAGAAAGAAGTTTCTCCCAGTGTCCAAGCTAACAATCTCCTGGATAAAGCGGTCATTCACTTTGTGGATGTTTGTGTGCAAATTGGCTGTCGCGTTTGCCTACACTTGATAGCAATTAAATGTGAAGACTTGAGACACAATAGGTTCTATAATCAAATAGCAAAGGCTTCTGGAGTTACTGGGCCCACAACTCTACTCCTTTCTCTCTCCTGCCTTCCCTTTAAATACTTAACTACAGTGCCCAACCCTTTAACACTGGTATTGTTGTGAATGCAGAGTGGATAAAGCAGTGTGCAATCATTAATGCACAGAACCTCATATTTCACCCATCCCTCTGTCCTTTCCAATCCAGTAAACATGGTCAAAAGGGAAGCATTTCCTTTAATCTTATACAAGCCTTTCTAAGGCTGCTGAAGCCTTGTGGTGAAAACGGCCAATCAACTCTCTCCAAACTAGACCTTTTAAGAAAAAATTGCTTTCCAAAAAGAAGAGTTGCTAAGTTCACAGCTGAAAAGCACGTAACTATAACAAACTTGAAACGATCTGTGTTGGCCATTTTGAACATAGCAAGATCCCATATTCAGTCACAAGACAAATTTATCTGAAGGATTGCTGGGCAAGACACCAGAGAGAACACTCTTTCCTTGTCTAGTGTTCTTCAGGTGGATGTGAATGCAGAGTGGATAAAGCAGTGTGCAATCATTAATGTACAGAATTTCATATTTCAGCCATCCCTCTGTCCCTTCCAATCCAGTAAACAGGATGGACCTCTGACAATGCAGCCCCCCGTACCATACCGTACTGGGACTGGTTGCCCAGACCATAAGCTAATCATTTAAGGACTTAACATTATAATCAAAAAATGTGCTGAACCTCCAGTTAACCTCTAGAGCCAGCGTTTTGTCACATAACATTTTTGTGAAACATTCATTAACTCAGGGAGTCATGTTCTGCAATTACTGTGACAAAGTGACCTCTGATGTTTCCAGTTGAATTCAGCACAGAGCAAGCAGCAAAGGCTTAGAAATAGTCCGAGGTGGGTTATCTCCTGCCTCGACTCACTCCTCATTGTTTCTCATCATTCCCCCCAGAGCTCTAATATGAAAGGGGAGACAAATGTAATTTTGTTGTTTGTATTCAAGCCCCACATCAGGCATTTGAACTGAAATAGTCTTGGCTGATACTCCAGTAGAGTGGTGGGGTGGGATTATTGGAGGTGTCGTCCCTTAGTTGAGACATTAAACCGAGATCCCCTCTGCCTGTTTCAGATACACGTTAAAGATCCCTCGTCATTGTTAGACAAGAGAAGGAAGTTTCTTCTGGTATCTTGGTCAACAATTCCACAATAAAATTGGTCACTCACTCACAGCAGTTTGTAGGACTTTGCTGTGCCCCATTGGTTGCTGTTTCAGCTACAAAACCTGCAATCACGAGCCCTTCCAGTATATATTTTGAAGATGCCCTAATAATACAAAAGGGCCAAACTCAAATGCAAGGATTATTGATCTTTTTTTGTGCAGGTTATAGTGCAGGGCTGAAGATCATAAAGCATACACGCAGATGCTTGTGCTGCCTTTAGTTGATAAGTTGCTTGAGAAATCAGTCCTGAATTAGCCGAGCCTGCTGGCGTTTGGAATCCACCTAGTCTATTTTTCCGGGTGAAATTCCAAACCGCTCCGTTGTGCTGTCTCCACGTTGTAGCCAAGGTCATGTATGCACAGTGGTTCCCAAGTTGCAACCTGACCTGGACAGGACTGTCCAGATCTCTGAAACAATATACATTGCCAGCTTGTGTGGGTGAGCTCATCATCATCACCCCACCACCCAGCCACACAATTCTGCCAGAGACCATGGCAGCCAGCATTATTAGCATTATTCAGCTTCCTGTAACCGAGGAAACAAAGATTCCAACAGTTAATAATAATAATCCTTGCATTTGATATAGCGCTTTTCACGTCTTCTAGATGTCCCAAAGCGCTTCACAGAATATACTGTAAAGTGAATTGACTGTATATTTGTGGGCGAACGGGTTAACCCAACACACATTCTGGGGTTCCCAAGCCTTGGCTCTTGCCAGCCTGTGCCTATTACTTTCCGGAATTAGGTAAGCAGGACGTGTCCCTCAAAGGAGAGAGAGCGCATTCCATTCCATTAAGTGTCACTGGAATTTCCATGTGTAGGTGGGATGCATGGAATTCTGGTTTGCATACTCTCAAGTATAGCGATGGGATTCTGCACGTGTCAGACACCTGGCTAATCCACGTATATTTTTCTTTTTAAAATAGTGCCCTATAAATTGTTTTTGTAGAGAAGCTTGGCAGCCATTTTGAGCCAAGCAAACAGTTTGGAGTTGAATGACCAATTTCTTTTGATCTAATCATCTCCTGTCCTCCCACTAAATTTTTCCTTTGTCTTTCTCTCCCCGCCTACTTCTCTGCTTGCCCTTATAAACTGCTGCTTTCCAACATCCCCCACTTCTGACGAAAGGTCATCAACATCTCGTCCTCCCCGACGTGAGAGGCACTATACAAATGTCATTTTGATGTTGTTGAAACGTTGACTCACTTTCCTCTCCCCAAAGATGCTGCCTGACCTGCTGAGTGTTCCCAGTGATTTCTGTTTTTATTTCAGATTTCCAGTATCTGCAGTATTTTGCCTTTTGTTTTAGTCCAGTTGCAAACGGGATGTCAGGTTGAAACAAACCTCAGTAAAGACAAAACATTTGTTGGTTGCCACAAGCCTGTGATTAGATAAGCACATGCGGAGGGTAAGATATGACGGTCTCGGAGGAAAAAGCAGGGAATTGGGATTAGATGGAGGAACAGACAGCAGCAGCACTAATACAATAGTTCAAATGGCCTCCTGCTAGGTTAGAGATTTCCATCGGTTTAATGATAACAAGGGTTGACTGGGCGCCACTGTCGAGATTTAGAGCATCTAAACCACTGAGTGCTGCATTGCAGTCAGTGCTGGTGAGTGACAGGATTCCCCGTCCATTCCCAATTTTCGTTTTCCGTGCTTTCAAAAAACATTTCCCTTTTCTTTCCCATGAACCAACCTGGGGGAAAAAAAAATGAAATGGGGCCGCCCTGAAGATTGACCGGTTAATGGCTGGCATGTGCTTAAGTGACCGACTGGGTCAAGCGTAAAATCAAACGTGCCTTTCGATGTGTCTGCAAAGCAAGTCTTGCTCATTTACTTTTATATGCTGCGGACAAGTAGATCCTCCCTGGGGGGGGTAATGAGAAGTGGGGTATAGCGTGAAGAGAGGAGGAATGATGGGTGTTGGAGGGTGGGAGGGTTGGTAGGGGAATAAGATTAAGAGAGCCCAGCGAAGGAGCTAGTACCAGCAAATATAATAATAATGCTTGGATTTGATATAGCGCTTTTCACTTCTTCTAGACGTCTCAAAGCGCTTCACAGAATATACTTTAAAGTGAATTGATATGTCTGTGGGCAATAATGTACCGAATGGCCTCCTCCTGTGCTGTAAGCCTGTGTGACTTTAAGTGAATCGAAGGAATTAAGAGTCTATCACAGGCGATAGATAGAGTAGCAGTACCTGCTTGAGAATAAGGACTTTGCCATAAGCATCTGGGAAGGGGGCAAAAATAGTACTCGTTAAATTATAGTTAAAACAGTGTCTCTCCTGACCTTCCACAAGAAAAACCATGACATCAAAAACTCATCTCACCCTTCATACAGATGGACCAGAGCCAATAACTCAGCCAGAAGATTCAAATATTCACTTATAACCAACCAAGTAACAGATGCTGTGCAGTAGGCCTTTAGATGAATATACCACATCGTAACAAAAACTCTGCTGTGTATCAAGCTCCGCGTGTCCATTAACTCAGTCCTCTGGGAGCTCCTAAGTGTCCGGGACGCTAACCGGTGTGAGAGGCGCTGCATAAATGCAAGTTATTGTTGTCCTGGCCACGCTCCACTGCGTCTCCCAACAGATTGATTTCAAGGACTTCACCCTCACCTATAACAACAACAAGATTCCATTTATAGTGCACCTTTCATGTCGGGAGGACGTCCCAGTGAGGGGAGGGAAGGGAGGGAGCGAGAAGGGGGGGTAGAGAGTCGAGAGGGGAGCTGAAGGCTGAAGGTCAAAGAGAAAGGTCTTAAGACCGGCCTTGAAGGAGGAAAGGGAGGAAGCGGCGAAGGCACTGGGGGATAGAGTTCCAAAGCCTCGGGGCTGAGAGGCTGAAGGCCCGGCCACCAATGGTAGGGCGGTTGGGGCGGGGGATGTGGAGCAGACCGGAGCCAGAGGAACGGAGGGTACGGGCTGGTAGGTAGGGGGAGAGTAGGTCGGAGAGGTAGAGGGAGCGAGGCCGTGAATGGCCTTGTAGGTGAGGAAGAGGATCTTGAATTCGATCCTCTGGGGGATGGTGAGCCAGTGGAGGGGAGTGAGGGCGAGGGTGGGAGTGATGTGGGCGCGGTGTCTGGTGCGGGACAGTACACGAGCTGCAGAGCTCTGAATGACCTGCAGTGTGGAGGGAGGGCCGGGAAGGCCGGCGAGGAGAGAGTTCCCATAGTCCAGCCTTGAGGTGATAAAGGCGTGGACCAGAGTTTCAGCAGCGTGAGGGGTGAGGTAGTGCCGTAGTCTGGCGATATTCCGGAGGTGATGGAAGGCGGTGCCAGTTGTGGCGCGGATATGAGGGAGAAAGGACAATTCCCATCAGGCCCTAACACCTCCCTATCTCTCTGATCTGCTCCCACCCCACCGCTCCCTCCCTACACTTGGCTAATTCAGGCTTCCTGCGTGTCGGTCACACGACCATCAGTGGCTGAGTTTTCAGATTCTACGCCAACCTCTCCACGACTCCATATCACCCCCTCTCTAAATGTCTTCAATTCTGCCAAAACGTAACCTCTTTGATCATGCCTATGGTCACCTCCCCCATTCCCTCCTCTCCCCCCAACACAGCGTTCAAGCCAGTCACTGTAAAGCGCTCCAAGACATTAGCCTACGTGAAGTATGCTACATAAAGGCAAGCTGTTGCTGAATATGGACAGAAAAGTCACGGCCTGGGATGGATGAGCGACTGCCATTTTGCTTATTTGTTGGGGGGGGGCGGGGGGTTGGGGGAAGCGAACAGAATAGAGAGGGAAGTAATAAAATTGGCTTTCATAAGGGATTATTAAAGAGAGTCAAACATGACCTTTATTTTTAAAAGTAAATAGCAGCCGGTTTTAACTGCACCATTTCATTTCTTAATGGAAATATTGCTGTTTAAAGAGAATATGACTCCCAGAGAATTTAAGTCCAAAACTTCATTCTGGAACAATAACCCTTCTTTCTGATACAGCGTATTTCACGTTGGGAGGACATCTCAAAGTGCTTCACAGGATATACTAGAAAGTATAGTGACTGAATATTTTGTAAGCTAACGCAGCAGCCAATTTGCGCACAGCAATGTCCCATAAACAGCCACAAAGTGATTGACCAATTTTAATCTGGGGGATTGTTGGCCGGGACACCAGTAGAAATGCCTTTCTTTGTCCAAATGGTGCCAACTAAACAGAAGCTCAGTTTAACGTTTCATCCCAAGGACGAAGCCAGTCTAGGCTTTGTAGCAAAGTCCCAACGTGAGGTTTGAACTGATAACCTACCGACTCAAGAGACGAGAGTGCTATGATCGGGCCAGGCTGGCACACTAAAGATTAAGAACCTGCCCCGCTTCCCTACCAAGAAACAGGTCATTTCAACAGCTCCTTATGGGGACTAATATCCTATCCTAATATCCTATCGAGCCACTTGATGTCACAAGTGCTGTCTTTACAAAATCAAATATGTTGCACTTTAACCAGCTTCAAAGTTCTCTTTGGGGGAAAAAAGGAATAAAACCTACCAAACAACCTCAATAATGTCAGCCGTGATAAATGGTAAACATCTGACTTTAATAATTTCCAGTAAAATTACAATCCAAATGTTAATTATAAAAACGAATTTATTGCACATTAATTTAAATTTCTAGGTAGCATGGCTAATTCAATAATGCATAAAATCCATCATCAAACACAGAGCTGGCGAGACTTCATGAATCCAGTTACTTCAAAGAGAGGCAACTGTGATTAACGGCTTTTTTTAGTGCAAATCTAATGCTACACAGAAGTATTTCTTTAAGAATTTCAAACGTCATCACTTTTAACCGTTTCACGACAAACACGACTCCTGTTGCTCAGCATGTTGACAGAAGGTTCAGAGGAACCCGTGCCAGCATTCTTTTGAAACAAAAGTTTTCATTTATTTTGGCCCAAATGTACAACTGAATTTACCTGCTTGACTCCCCACAACGCAGTCAGAATTGGGACTGATAATAACATTATCATAGCATCCAGTTAGACCACAATAGTTTTTTTTAAACAAAGGTGTTTAAAGCTTGGCTTCAGGGTGCAGCACTCTCACCTCTTGGCCAAGTCTAAAACGGTTTAAGAGTCACATGGGTAGTTTGAGCTCACACTCATGGAGAGACCCTGCAATGAATTGTCACAAGGTGAGTGAGGCCCTTCAGATGAAGTGTTAAATTGAGGTCCCGTCTGTTCGTCAACGTTACAAGATCTTGCAAAACTAGTTTTTCATGCTCCCCAGTGTCGTAGTTGGTGGAACTTTACTGTGCGCACACTAGCTGGCACTTACCTATAAGGGTATTCCCACTTCAGGGCACCAAACATGTTTCAAAAGTACTTGATAGACATGACCATAAAGCATTTTTGATACATTTTTTGTGTTATAAAAACTACAAATTCTGACTTTTCTCAAACTTTGCTTTTAAAGCTTGATCTACAGAAGCTACCGAGAAAACGCTGAAGTGCTAAAGCTTTCGAGTGATTTCTTACATCTACAACATTGTTTGCTGCATTTAAAACAGTGTTTCAGCAATCTCTGGCCATTTCCATTTGGGCAGCGAATCCACCAATCTGCAGAGCCCTGGATTTTGCATTCAGCTGTGATCACTTGGGTGTGCTAAAACTCGCATATTTGTGGGCAGGCCGAATTTGCAAAATAAAATGAGTTAGATTGTGACAATGTGCAGTCACACCCGAGTTAGCACAGAAGAATCCAACGTGGCTAAAGAGCGGTGGATCTTAAGTAGCAAGTTCAAGCTAGTCCTGTGAGGAGGGGGAGCTCTACATTGTTGAAGGGACTGTAAACCAAGATCTAGATTGGGTAGATGTGAAAGATCTAGACACAAACAAGAGGGAAGAGTAAGGGAATTTGGTGCTGTGGCCGACAAACTTCTAGATATTGGTTACTTCATGGCTGCTCACCTGCCAAAAAAATTAGGGCAAGCACCAGGAAGCATTTATTTACACAGTGAGATACATTTGAATGACTTATCAGGAAGGATGGTTGAGGGCAAGAAATTGAACTTAAAAGACTGATATATTCATGGGAAAATTATAGGTTTGGTATTCTGGTAAAATGAGTTTTAAAGCCAAAGGGCCTTTTCAGTATCTAAACCTCTCCCATACGGAGCTCCACACTGTTCCCCATCTCAGCTATTCACCGCCAGTGGTTTTAATTATGGCCTGATTTGCGGGGGTGAGGGGAGTGTTAAAAGACAGACAGAGTCCATTCATCACAAGCCATCTTCACGTTTGTACTCACTCGCTGCTGCTTTCAAAGCTAGGTTTTAACCGTTCCTGGAAATGGGGAAGACATTACAAACTATTACAGATGTCATCAGTCTCGGTTCTGATCTCATGTGGACAGTTTTATTTTGATGTTCTTATGCTATTCTTCAAAGGCAGCAAAGCTATTTAATTAAAATCATATTATTTCACAGCTTGGTTTGTGTAATAAAATCATCCCTCTCATCCTAAAAATACCTATTCTAAACTGTGGAAAACAAAATGAATGCAGTTACATGTGAGAAAGAGAGAGAGTAGACTAAGGTGGAACAGAGACTAACTAGAGGCAGTTTTGGGAAGCACTCAAAAATCAGGATAAACTCAAGGACTGAATTCTCAGCTGTGCAAATCCCATTATACAGAGCACAAACAATGGCTAGGAGCGTGTTGCAAGGTCCCAACACAAGAGGGTTTTAGTGATGTCAAAACCCACAAGAGTGAAGCTTGAGCGATTTACACAATGATCTAAACAGTTCTACAGTCGTCAACACATTCCCAAGCATTAGCATTGTTGGAAAAATTGAATGGGGTTGAAGTGAGGCTTCGGAGGAGTAATTCGTTCGAAACTCATTTGTTTTTCCAAAATGCCACAAATTTACCCCAAAACACAAGCACACGATGAAGAGGCACAAATTCACAAGAAACCTGCAGTATTTTGGGTCAACACATGAAAATTTTACCCGAAATGTTTTATTACCACGAGACAGAATGTACCCTGAAATAGGTCATTAATATGGGCTTAGGACATATTTTGTAAAGATACAGCCCAAATTTATAACAATATGAACCCCAATGGATCTTAGTTGCATTAAGGTTTTTTCTGCACAATTGACTGCTGTGTTTCGCCCACAAACTACAGCATAGCCTGTAAATAGCTTTGAGACATCTCGAAGGTGCTATATCAAATGCAAGTATTATTATATACACAGAGCTCTTTAGTACAGGTTTGGAACAGCATAGTACATTAAATCAGACACGTCATTGAATCAGGTACAGATTTTTCTAGCAAATAACTTATGCAGCTATAACACTGGTGCACACATTGCAAAGGACATTATGGAGTCACGTAAAGTTTCAAAGATCATTAAACAGCAAAACGTGCCATTCGCAAATATGGAACATGCCATGGGAATATTCATTTGGCAATAATTTAAAAAAAACTCACCCAGCACTGTTAAGGCTACTAAGAAAAAAAACATGTTTGTGTTCACTGAAGGACAGCCATTTTATAGAGGAACCCTGCACCTGATCAGAGGAAATCACTTATCCAGCATTTGAGGTAATGAGATTTCCAGCCAGTGTTTATGGACAATTGAATGAATGAACAGTTCCCCGTTCACCAATTTTCAAAAACATCAAAGTCTGATAAGAGAATCATTTATTAAGTTTAATGAAAAACCCTACAAACCATTAACTTACTGAAGCAACAAGTCAGTGCTTATCAAGGAAGACCCACAAATAGCTCCCTGCGTGATAATTTACAGACAAATCTCAAAGTCTAACAAGAAGCATTTTGCAAGGGGGGGTTCCATTCAAGCTTTATAGATAGTACCCTGGGACGCTACCCTACATGAGGGGTGCTATAGTTGTTGAGATAGCTCGCTGCACTGCAGTGTATTTGAAAAAGATTCAATTTGATCAACCATCACTGCAGTGGGACAGAGCATACCTACAGTAAAGTCCTGATAGTGCATCATTCCAAGAGAAACAGGCTCAGTGACGAGTTGTCTGGAGTGGTGAGTGAAGCATGTATTAATACATAAATACATAAATAAATGCTGCCAGGAGATTGACAGCATGACGATCTAAGTGGTAGTGAGTGACAAGCTAAGTCAAGGTCGAGTTATCAGGAGTTTATTGTATTTCATCAATGACAACTTGCACTTACAGTACCTTTCACATCGGAGAATGTCAAAGTGCTTTTACGAAAACAGGGAGCAAGCTGGGCAGGAGGGTTTCGGAAGAGTTCCAGGCAAAGGCGCAAAATGGATGAAAGCTGGTCTGCTGATAACAGGGGAGGGGGGAGGGGGGAAAGATAATAGGGGAGAGGGGGGACAAAATAGACAGACATGAAGTGGCCACAGTTGGTCATGTAAATCTCCCTAAGAAAAAAGTTTACGTAAAAGAAATAATTTTCTGTGTTGAAAAATAAGAAGCAGTTTAAATTGCAGGGGCAATCTTCCATGAAACAATTTGACATTGAGAAACTTGGTTGAGCAAACCATTTGTCGCTCTCGGTAACTGAGGGGAAATGCAGCCTCTGTACTGCGAGACATGCACGCTGCAACTCAAGTATATATACTGCAATGAAAGAGTGTGAGAAAGCTGCAACAGAATCCTGCTGCAAAGGATGTTAAACCTCCTTAGACTCTCCCTTAGCCAACTGCAGTATGAGCTATTTGGATTGGGTTAAGATTTGAGATTAAAATAAATTCTCTCTGTACTTCTGCCCCCTCCCCTCCTCTTCCCCTCCTCTGCAACTGGCAGGATCCCGGCAATGGAAAAAAAGCTGCAAATGCAAATGGCAGGGAGAAAATGGTTAAAGGGTTACCTTTCCAGTTTATTGAGTTTGGTTTTTTTCGAAAACAAAGTGGCTTGCTGCAGTAACATATAGCACCAATTAGTTAAGAAAAATTTAATACATATGTTTCCATCCATTTACCAAATCGGTTGCTTTGGACAATAAACCAAAGACCACAAAGTCTCATTGGAATCACAGACCATTTACAGCACTGAAGAAGGCCAGCCGGCCCACCGTGTCTAAAAGTAGGCATTTCCTAGCACAGTGCGGGGACATTTGGCCCTTTGTGTCTGGACCACCGCAAAGAAAAAAATTAATCCCATTTTTCAGGTCTTTCCCTGAAGGTTCTTATCCAGTTCCTTTGATCTCTCCAGAATCAGTAGCAACTTGCGGGAATAAAATTCCCAACAACCAACAATTCTCCAAGTGACGACCATCTGTGCTGGTGCTCGCTCAGGAGCACCTACTCTAATGCCATGTCAGGCAGGACCTCTTTATTAACAGTTTAACCTAGACCGCTTCCCAGTGCCTCCTGCAGATGGCTCAGACAAACAGGCAGAAGCCACCCAGTCTTTGGCCATAGTTAACAAAGCCTAGATACAGCAGGAAGCCTAAGGGGTTCAAGTGGGGTGAGGGGGGGAGGGGGAAAGGAAGAGAAAGCAAAAGTATGGCAGCTAAAATTACAGAGTGCAGAACACAAGGAGTAAAGTCAATTGCATAATTTTCCCTCAGGAGTAACCCGTTCAATTCAAAAAGCATCCACTGCACCCCCTGCTCTTCCTGTAATTCTCCCTTGGCTGCAGTATATCAGACAAATAAAAAAAACAAGTAAGGAAGCATCTGATAGCGTTCCCAGAAACACCCGACATGCATCATGTCTAAAGCTGGTTGACAGAGATCGAGAGGGGAGGGGGTGGAACATTATAAATATGCAATTAGGTCAGATCTGTTCAATCCCTTTGAAAGGGAACTTTTTGTCGAGATTCCAGGCTTGTCCAAACCACCCACAAGCCGAATGGAATGATTCCTTGCACGCTCTCCAGCCTTTGCGATCCTTCCTAACATGCCTTTTAAATTCATACCACCTCCTCTCAGCAAAGCCACAGTTACAATTTTCTTTCAACACTGCACCCACTTCCTTCAGCTAAATTACTCTCGCTCTCTTGTAAACAGAGAGCTAAGCTGTTACCCAAGTCTCCATTTCCTAAAACAAAATGGAGGGGAAGCATTAGGACACCTGCCAGGTTACCACTGGATCGTCTGAAATGACACGGGTTTTTTTTGTTTGAAGGAAAAGGCATCAAGGTCAAATAGATTTTTGGGTGGTTCAATTTAACTCATTTTTTTCATAATATAGTAACTTGGGCTTGTGTGGGTGAGGGAGAGGGAAAGAATGGAACAGTAAAGGTGCGAAACAAAACAGCCAAT
Source organism: Callorhinchus milii (assembly GCF_018977255.1). Classification (NCBI taxonomy): domain Eukaryota; kingdom Metazoa; phylum Chordata; class Chondrichthyes; order Chimaeriformes; family Callorhinchidae; genus Callorhinchus; species Callorhinchus milii. Next base: position 186,384 of record NW_024704748.1, on the reverse strand, counting down.
GCGTCACCAAGACAAACTATGTGGTGACGAGCTGGATTTGAAGCACTTTTAAAATGATCAGTTTCTTGCACTCCAACCGTAACATTTAATTTGACCTTGACAATGACTTGGATCTTCCTATCTCCCATCTCACCCCCCTTCCCCCCACCGGCGGACAAAAGACAATAATTTTAATGGAAGGGGTCGGGGGGAGAGATAGTCGATTGCCAAATTGCTTTTCTGGGGTAATAATCCCTTAAAAAAATGATTTTTTTAAAAAAAAATTGGTCACTCAATCCACAATTGTTTGTGGATTGAGTGTGCGCAATTGGCGGCCGCGTTTCACCCACAAGAACTACCCAATCAGTCCCATATCCTTGGAATTTTTTCCACTTCAAGTACCTGTCCAATTCCCTTTTGAAAGACGTTATTGAATTTGTTTCCACCACCCTTTCAGGCAGTGCATTCCTGAGTTTTTTTTACAACTCACTGTGTAAAAATAAATTCTCCTCATCTCCTCTCTGGTTCTTTTTGCCAATTACGTTGAATCTATGTGCCCTAGTTACCAACTCAACAGCCGGTTGAAACAGTTTCTCCCTATTTACTCTATGAAAACCCGTCATCATTTTGAACACCTCTATTAAATCTCCCCTTAACCTTCTCTGCTCTAAGGAGAGCAATCCCAGCTTCTCTAGTCTCTACACAAAACTAAAGTCCCTCATCCCTGGTACCATTCTGGTCAATCTCCTCTGCACCCTCTCCAAGGCCTTGATATCCTTCCTAACATGTGGTGCCCAGAACTGGACACAATACTCCAGCTGAGGCTTAACCAGTGACTTACAAAGGTTTAGAGAACTTCCTCACTGTTGTACTCTGTGCCTCTATTTATAAAGCCAAGGATCCTATATGCTTTTTTAACAGCTCTGTCAACCCATCCTGTTGCCTTCAAAGACCTGTGTTTGTGAACCCCTTTTAAAACTGTACCATTTAGTATATATTGCCTCTCCTCGTTCTTTCTCCCAAAATGCATCACCTCACACTTCTCTGCATTAAACATAAAATGCAAGGATTATTAGTTATGTATTAGAGAGGGGACTGGGGTATATGGTTAATACCACAGCACTGCAAAAATTCAGCATTTTGTTTTCCCAAGAACAGAGATGTATATCCCTCCTCTGTAAGCCATCTTGGGCTGCAATTCAAAAATACCAAGAAAATCAAACAAACACAATAAATCTTTCAAATCATGCCAACTTCCTCCATGAGTTCAAAAGTCCATTTGAAAATTCAGTTTGAACATTAAAACGATAATCTTATTGACCCGTATGCAAAAAACATCAGTACAGAATCAACATAGCAGTGAAAATGATTCCCTCATCGGGACTTATTTATCCGGTTGCCCCCAATATCAACAGCTATATATGTAGGTTTCTGGCCTTGCCTCCCTGTGAGAGAGCAGCTAAATGGAATCCAGGCTGGGAAAGCTTAATGAGAACCAGCCACAGCAAGTTGGGAATCGCTCTCAAAACTCTCACACTCCAGTAAAGGCAGCAACTGTCCTTTAACATGGCCATCAACAGCCTCATTGTTCTACACCGAGCTTGGAAGTTAACAGTGGCCAATGGGAAAGAAAGATGCTCTATACAAACAGTAATAGATCAGCAAAACATGCAGATACAGTAAGGTACATTTCCACTTCACTAGCATATCAAAGCTAGGTCAGGTCAGGTCAGCTAGCCCCACTGCTGTCTGGGGGGGTTCACAGCCTTATTTTCAAGTTGGGATTTTCTGTCTTTTGCAAACTATAAATCACAGAGAAGATGGGCAACAGAATCACAACAATATGCTTACATTTAAGAGAAGATAAATGTTGTGCATTTACAAATGTGTACCTCGGGTTGAATTGAGTTTATACGGATTTAGTGATCTAAAAGATAGGAAGGAGGGGCAAGCCAGAGGGATGGGAGAGTTATGAATGGGGAGTATACAAATATTTTTAGACCTAGGGCTGATGTAGGCAGGTACAATACCAACAAGGTGAGAGATATGCAGCCCCACTGCTGCAGCAATGAGCCAGACTGGAGAATAGTTGCACAACAACCAGTCCACACCAGCTGTTTGCTCATACAGATCTGAGTTGATAAGAGAAAGCAGCTCTTCACATCAGTGTGCGAGGATTGCAAGCATGGTCTGGCTCTCACAACTGCACTTACTGAAGACAAGAGACATATTCAGATTCTTAAACACGCCAAAGTTACTCCCAAAGGTTTGGACTTTTTGAAAGATGGATCCGTTTATGGATGTGGATCAAATGCTAAAATCCCATTTGATTGTAGGTATTTTGAGGCAAGCCTCTTTTTAATGGCTTAGTAGGTCTGTGCACCACACAGCACATTGCTGAGTCTACAGACTAGGAGTGTTCCGAGTTCAATTAGTATTCAACATTTTGTCTGCGAATTAGGCCAAGGTGATGGTGTGGAGGAAAAAGGAGGGTAAAAGAGGAAGAAAACTACCTACAACAACTTGCAACTATATAGCACCCTTCACGCAAGGTACCGTCCCAGGACGCTTAAGAAAAGCACGAGAAGGGAGTTCCTCTAGTTATATTGGCTATTCATTTTGTAGGCCGTTAGCATGCACACAATAGCTACCTTGTTTGAAGTCAAACATAGGGACTGGATTTGTCAAGCATTTTGAGATGTTTGGATGTTAGAGGCGCTATATGGCATGGAAGGCGTGTTTATGTATTTAATTATCTGTAGAAAATCTGATAGCCAAAAATAACTTGAAACTCTTAAGCCAATCTTCAGGAATCCAGTGAAATCTTTGTGTACAGTTAGCAGACTGTCAATTGAAACTGAAGGTGATGGGGTTAGTGAGCCATGAACAGACAGACTGTAGAGAGCAACAGATGCTTTTTCACACTGTGATCAAGAGCAAGAGATCAAATAGGGGACACAAAGTCATGGATTGAAGTGACCAAATGGTTATCCACCTCAGTCTTGAAAATGTGAATAGATCCAGTATCCACAACCTTCTGGGGGAGAGAGTTCCAGATTTCCACTACTCTGTGTGAAACATTGCCTCCTGATATCACTCCTAAAACGCTTAGCTCTAATTTTAAGATTATGCCCCGTTGTTCTGGATTCTCCATCAGAGGAAATAATTTCTCGGTATCTATCCTATCAAATCCTTTTATTATTTAAAAACCCTCAATCAGATCACCCCTGGAGCTTCTGAACTCAAGGATATAAGAGACCAGGTTTATGCAACCTGTCCTGAGGTGTCCAAAACTGAACGCAGCACTTCAGATGGGGTCTGACCAAGGCTCTATATAGTTGAAGCATCATTTCCAGCCCCTTTGAGATAAAGGCTAATATCCCATTATCTTTATTGATAATTGTTTGTACCTGTGAGCTTGTTTTTAGTGATTTGTGTACATGACACCCAAATACCCTTGCTCCTCCACAGCTGTTAGTTTCTCATCATTTTGAAAATATTCTGTTTTGCTATTTTTGGATCCAGTGGATGACCTCATACTTCCCCACATTGAATTCCATTTGCCACAGTTTTTCCCACTCACTTAATCTGTCTTAAGTCCTCTTGTATCTTCCTACTCCCATCTACACAACTTACTGTGCCTCTTAACTGTCATCTGCAAATTTTGATTAAAAAAAGTTATTCTTTCATCCAAGTCATTTATATATATATATATATGGTGAAAAGCTGAGGTCCCAGTACAGACCCCTGGGGAACATCACTGATCACATCCCACCAATCAAGAGAATGTTCCCTCTATCCCTATTCTCTGATTCCATGCACTTATCAAATGCCTCTGGAAGTCCATGTAGACAACATCCATAGACATTCTCTTATCCACCATGTTAGTGACCGCCTCAAAAAAATCAATTAGATTCTTCGACATCAAATCTATAATAATCCTTGTATTTGATATAGCGCTCTTCGCGTCTTCTGTGAAGTGAATTGACTGCATATTTGTGGGACAAAATCTATCTTTGATTAGCTCATACTTGTTCAAGTGCTCAGTCACTCTGTCTCTGATGAGAGATTCCAGTAACTTCCCTACAACTGAAGTTAAGCAGTGGATTTATCATCGCTTCTAATGTTTATAGTTTAAATGAAAGTCACTTTGCCTTCTTTACTGCAGCTACGTGAGCCATACTGTAGCATTGCTATTTCGCGACTGAAATAATCTGCCTTTGGATCTCAGTGACTGTAGACAACAAGCGTCAGCAAGAAGAATATAAAAAGAGGTTGTTAATGCAAAGCTACTGAAAGATAAACCACCACAAGAAAAACTCAAACTCTTGCTCTCCCCCTCTCTATAATGTGCTTTGCTTAGTCACTTTACCATCTACAATCTCCAGATCTTAATTGCGTTGACATATTACATTTTACTTCACTTCTTAAAACTCTTTTTTGTCACAAAAAATTGGGATGGTGGAGAAAAGGGGTGATCAATTTATTCTGGGTTATAAAGGTTGAAGAGGAGGTGAGATTGAAACAAATTATTTCCAGTATTCAGCGAGTCAGTTAACAAGACTGCAAAGAGCATTACATCTCCAAATCAGGCCCACTACAAGCAGAACCTGCACCAATGCAACACACCCCACTTCACCATTCATTCCCATCACCAACAGATTAAACACAAATGTTACTTCCTGATAAACCAGTTTACTTGTTAATCAGGATTTGACTCCAGCAAATTGACCTTGACTTTTAAGATACAGATCAGTCATAAACATTTGACATAACCCCTTATCGCCGAAGAAGTCTAAGCACTTCACACAATGTACTGTAACGTGAGAATTGACTGTATATTTGACTGTATAAATGCTGTCTGCTGCTATGATGTCCACAATCATGAAGTGAATGATTTTATTGGGGGGGCGGGGGGGGAATTGTTGGACAGGGCAGCAGGAGAAACTCTTCTTTTCGAATAGTGCCATGGGATTTTAACTGTTATAATAATCTTCTCATTTGATACAGCGCCTTATCACGTCTTCGAGAAGTCTCACAGAATATATTCACTGTTCACCTTAATAGATAGACTGGATCTGAGTTTAACGTCTCATCTGAAGGATCTCGCCTCTGACAATGTAGTGCTCCCCCAGTGTCAGCTCAAAGTCCTGACATGGGGCTTGTTCCCACAGAATTCCGACTCAGAGGCATGTGCTACCAACTGAGCCAGACTGATGCACAATATCTTATTAAGGAACATATGCAGAAAGGGTTAAAAATTTACATTCTTGCATTGCATAATAGTTGATCGTTGCTGAAAATAAGTGGATTGTTTTGGCAATGCTACACCAATGTAAGACATCACTAAGAGTATATCAAATGTCTCCAAAACGTACTTCTAAAAATCTTTGATTAAATTCTCTGCAGCTTGGTTAGTTAATGAAGCCAAAGCCTTTTATATGCAGATGAATAGATTCTGTCCAGCAATTTCTCACTAGATTTTCTTCAGAGAGTTCCAAGGCTTTATATATGTCAACAATTCAAGGTTAAGCATTTACAATAAGGGATACAAGTTTAAATTTAGATGCAGTGACATTGTGCAGCTTGTGTTTATTAGTTGAATATGCCTCCAAACAGATCAGAAAACAGATGAATAGGTCTGCATTGTGATTTTTCTTTCAAACACCTTTGCCTTTCTCAAAACACCCCCATTTTAGTATTAGTTTTTTTGCTAATTCTCTGTTACTTTGTCAGCAGAAAAATTAAAGAGAAGGTTAGAAGGAATTTCTTCACTGTAGAGGGTTGTTAGTGTTGTGAATTCATTGCCACAGGTAAGTACTGAGGTTGGATCAAAAGAATCATTTAAAAGGGACAACTAGCCAAGCATCTGAGGACCAAAAACATTGAGGGGAAACAGCACTGAAAAACAGGTTCAATATCAATAAAAGTTCATATAGAACATATACCAGTGGATCATTTGGCTGATTCAGTGCTAAAAATATCTTTTGAGTTCATGGAGTATTAAGTAATAAGAGAACACAGGCAAGCAATACCATAATACAATGATAAACCAATGCACTGTGCCATTGAAATGCTACTACATAGTCTTGCCCAGTGACCCCCACACACAACAAGCTCCTGGCTAGGCCGCTGAGAGAATCACATTAGTTTCACCCACAACTCAGAACACTCTTGCACCTCCAACACATTGGACTGCCAATAGGATCAGCAGCTATTTAATGAGCTGAAATTCCAACTGGCATCACATTTAGTTGTATTGACAAGGTTAGTTGGTACTGGGATTTTGTCCTTAAAATCACTCATTGCAAAATGGTCTTCTCTGCTAACATGTGGTACAGAATGGAGGGGAGGGACCCAGATTAACCTAACTATATTTAGATTCAAATAGATAATTTAACCTTAATGTGGTGATTAACTGGGGTGTGAAACCTTTAGATTAGTTCAGTTTTATCCAACATGAAAAATCTGGGATTTCTTTCCATTGAGAATTCAATCCATCCATTTGGTCACTTTTCTGCCTCTCAGGCAATTTTGTGACAAATCTCTCCAACCCCCACCCACACATTCTTTTCCAAATGAGGAACCTTTTATTGAAAGCAGCACCGCTAAGATTGGGAATTTATAACTCTATAACATGCTGACACATTCTTCAACACCATGAAAACAGCTAAACATCAAACACTTATAAAGTGCCTTTCATGTAGGGAGAACGTCTCAAAGCACTTTACAAAAGACTGAGTGGGAGACTGAGAGTGGGGTTAGAGATGGGTCTTTAGACATATGTTGAAAGCAAAGAGGGGAGTATTGCAGAGTGCAGGGTTAATGTGGATGAAAGCTTGCCTGCTGATGGTGGGGTGGAGAAGGATGAAGCAGACCAGAGGTGGCAGAGCGGCAGGGGTAGTCAGTTCACAAGAGAGATTGCAGAGGTAGAGACTGTGGAGCCATGCATAGGCAAGGTTGAAGGAGAAGGCCATGAAACATTGCAGGCCAAGCTTGGTTCAGCCCTTTTATTTGCAATTTAAAATGCTGGAAAGTCAAAGATAAAAAGTCAAAGTTTGTGCATTGGAAAAATCTGGACTTGTGCAATCACCTAGACAAGATGAAACTCAAACCAGATTGCTTTCTTCACAGAGAATCTGGACATTTGCCTCAAAGTAGTCACTACACTTTACAGTAAACCCCGTGGAGCGCTTTGAGAGGTCCTGACGCAAAAGGCACTGCAAAATTCAAGAATTATTTTTCAAAAAGATTATCAACTCAACAAAGATAATTGAGGAAATCAAATCTGTATGATTATGTATAAGTCACAGAGTAAGGCAGAGTCAGTAAAGATTTGTTTTTAAAGAAGTTCATCTAAACTAAGCAGAGAAAACAACAACAACAAGATTCCATTTATTGAGCGCCTTTCACGTCGGGAGGACGTCCGAAGGCGCTGTACAGTTGGGTCAGGACCCGAGCATTGGGGAAATGGTGAGGGTGAGGGGAGGGAAGGGAGGGAGCGAGGAGGGGGGAAATGGTCAGGGTGAGGGAAGGGAGGGAGCGAGGAGCGGTAGAGAGTCGAGAGGGGAGCTGAAGGCTGAAGGTCAAGGAGAAAGGTCTTGAGACCGGCCTTGAAGGAGGAAAGGGAGGAAGCGGTGAAGGCACTGGGGATAGAGTTCCAGAGCCTCGGGGCTGAGAGGCTGAAGGCCCGACCACCGATGGTAGGGCGGTTGGGGCGGGGGATGTGGAGCAGACCGGAGCCAGAGGAACGGAGGGTACGGGCAGGTAAGTAGGGAGATAGTAGGTCGGAGAGGTAGGAGGGAGCGAGGCCGTGAATGGCCTTGTAGGTGAGGATGAGGATCTTGAATTCGATCCTCTGGGGGATGGGGAGCCAGTGGAGGCGAGCGAGGGCGAGGGTGGGAGTGATGTGGGCGCGGTGTCTGGTGCGGGACAGTACACGAGCTGCAGAGTTCTGAATGACCTGCAGTGTGGAGGGAGGGCCGGGAAGGCCGGCGAGGAGAGCGTTCCCATAGTCCAGCCTTGAGGTGACAAAGGCGTGGACCAGAGTTTCAGCCGCGTGAGGGGTGAGGTAGTGCCGTAGTCTGGCGATGTTCCGGAGGTGATGGAAGGCGGTGCCAGTTGTGGCGCGGATATGAGGGAGAAAGGACAGCTCAGGGTCGAGGGGAACCCCGAGGTTCCCGATGGCTTTGAGAGGTGGAGATTGTGGCCTTGGATGCTGATGCTGTCAGCGCCTGAGGTGCGGAGGCGCTGACGTGAGCCAATCAGGAAGGCCTCAGTTTTGCGCACGTTGAGCTGAAGAAAGTTATCTCTCGTCCAGGACTCGATGTCGGACAGACAGCTGTCAGGACATCGGGGGTCGTGGAGTTGAGGGTAGAGGAGGAAAGGTAGAGTTGGGTGTCATCCGCACACGTGTGGGAGTTAACCCCATGTCTGCAGATGATGTCACCACAGGGGGAGCATATAGAGGGTGAAGAGGAGGGGACCAAGGACAGAGCCCTGAGAGACACCGCACGAGACAGTGCGGGGGCCGGAGGAAAAACCATTTGTGGAGACAAAGTGGAGACGTTGGGAGAGGTACGACCCAAAACAAATTCTGAGGGGAGATGAAGACATCTTTGAATCTTTGACAAAGACAGAAGGTCAAGGAAGAGCTGCAACAACTACTAATACTGGGATCAAATACAACAAAAATAAGGACTTGGTGACGGAGATAAATTGGCAATTGCTGCTTTCAAGTGACACCGAGGGAGCTTTCTGTTTCATTTTACAACAACTGGGAGACTTTTAAAGCCAGGTAAAACTTAAAAAGATTTAAACACATGTTTAGTTGTCCTTTAAATGTCAAGGACAATCTGAAGTATTGAGGTTTGAACAGCAGGTCAGGTTTAATATTAATAGTACTTGTAAAATTTAGTTGTCTATAAAAATTCCTTTGCTCCCAGAGGTGTGTTTTGCAATGCCTGGTCTCTACGGCTATTGGAATTTTACAAACATTGGCAGTCGATAAAACAAAGTTTTGATGTACAATATCAATACTTCAGCAGGCTAAACAGAGAGCTTGTGTCAGACAACACAAGAGCCAGGGTAAAACCAGAACATTCTGTGTGTACGGACTGGAGTGCAGGTGGATAGAGAATATTAATACTTTTATTAAAATATGAAGCCATGGAATTTGATGGACGGGTTCAATAATAATCTACACCACCTCGCAGAACAGATAAAGGTCTCTAATGGCAATGCATTCAAATCGGGCCTGTGAACTGAGATTGTCTTTGGAACCAGTGAAGTCAGCTTGTCTGGAAACAAAAGGAGCACAGTCTAAGGAGGAAATTGGTTAAAGGCTGATCTGAATGCAGAATTATCCAGAGCAGCAGGCCCATTATCGCAGAATCAGCTAATCACTTACGCAAAACAGGTACACAAACCCAAGGCAAACATAAAAGCAGTTAATGCACTCAACTATTAATAGAGGCAGGTGTTCATAACCATTTAACTGCTACTATTTGTCTCTTAAATCGAATGAAGTACAGACCTACTCTAGGAATAATTAAACAACCCTAAATATTTTTAATATTAGAGCGTCACAGTGCACTTTCTTTCTCCATTGCCTAGTATCATACTAAGCCACACAGCCCCGGATAGCCGGACTCCGGCTAGACAACAACAGGGGTGGTAGGATTGGCCCCTGGGAGAGGAAAGGGTTTAACTAAATAGTTTCCGCACTTTCCAGCTCTTTAACCAATAATCCATGATAGATTATTCCCTGCAAAAAAATGATTCAGTAATAAAGGTTGTTATAGACTCAGCAGGCCAAATAGCTTCCTTCTGTGCTGAAAATGTCTAGGTTTCTGAAGTCAGCTTTTCAATCCAAGCTCTTATAATAATCCTTGCGTTTGATATAAGGTCTAATCACATTGTTTAGACATCTCAAAACGCTTCACAGAATGGGGAGGGGGGGGGGGGGGAGGAGGAGGAAAATTAAACTCTTGTCCACAGGATTGTTAAGATTTTGAAATCAGAAAAGTGCACAGCAGTCAGCTCTCAACCATCAAGTACCACAAACACCAAACAGCGAGGTTTCATGATTGGGTCTGGAGCCTGGGCTTTACAATGACGGACACCTGCAGAAGACAATAATTCACAGATCAACTGTGAAGCAGCAACATCAGATCACATGCTAGAAAGTACTGAAGCCTGTTTATCAAGGACTGAAATGAATCATAGAAACTGAAATGAATCATAGAAACAGGAGTAGATTATTCAGCACCTCAAGCCTGTTCCACCATTTTATAAGATCATGGCTGATCTACACTTCAAGTCCAATTACCTGCCCTTGCCCCATATCCCTTAATAGACTGACCTAAGAAATATCTCTCTCTCTCAGTCTTGAAAATGAGAATGGATCCAGCCTTATAATCACAGCCTTTTGGGAAGTTCCAGAATTATAAGAATAATACTTGCATTTGTTACAGCGCCTTATCACGATCTTCGAGATGTCTCAAAGCGCTTCAGTGTCAAATGAATTGACTGTGTATTTTGTGGGCGACACACGGCAGCCAATTGTGCACAGTAGCGTCCCACAAACAGTCATGGATTGAGGGACCAAATTATTATTATTTTTTTGAGGGATTATTATCCCCGGAAAAGCGATCCGTCAGTTGACTAACAACCAGGCTCCTACTTACTGCTAGATAAACAGAGGCCTGAGGAGTAAGGAAATGCTTAAGGTTTCACCCTGCCTGGAAATCAAACCCAGGTCCTTTCTCATAGCAATAACCAGCAGCCTTTAAATAGTGTGAAACATACAACCTTCAAGAATTAAATAAAACAGCAGTTGGTCACTGATCTCCGGCACAAGCTGGACAGTGTAACGTTTCACTACAATTTAAATATTGTGGCTTTCTGTCACAGGGCACCCAGGAGAGAAGGGACCGAAGTCACACTGTAATAAAATAATAATCCTTGCATTTGATATAGTGCCGTGACATCAAAACCCTTCATCGGTAATTGATGTCAAAGTACCTGTGTAATTGAAATTGAGGTACTTGGAAACTTCGGTGACAATAGCAGGAAATGATTGTACTACCCTCTAGAAATAAAATAAAAATGTGGCTCACAACTTTCTGACACTATTTTTGGCAAATGGATATCCCTGCAAAGCACTATTTCTCTACCTAAAGTAACAGAGGCAGTAGCATCACTATCGTACAAAAATAATACACTGACAGTCTTGCTGGTTTAGGTCCATAAACGAGACCCAGTGAGATAAAGTGAAGTGATATAAAATGGCCACCTCTGAACTCACTTCCTGTGAACCATGTCCATAGTGCACTAATGGGATTGGATGGTTTGTGTTGGCTAATAAAACAATGTTAACAATTATCAGAGCTTTCAAACTATGATTTGATTGTAGGTGCCTGCCATATGTCATAGTGGCCCATGCGGACCTCACCTGGAAAACACAGTCACTACACTTTACTGTAAATCCTGTGATGCACTTTGAGACGTTCTGCTGAAGTGAAAAGCGCTGGCTGTATCAAATGCAAAGAGCATTTTTTTTATACACACACACATATATATATTCACACACACACATATATATATAATAAAAAACTGGGGGAAAAAGCCCAATTTCTCATGTCTCATCGTTACAAACACCTCAATCCTAAGTGAAACTACATTGCATCTTTTCTATTGCTTTTAGAACAAACCTTCTTAGCATCAGGCTCCGCCACCGTTAAGCACTCCGGGACTTTGCCCTGAGTTAAGGCACCATATAAATGCAAGTTGTTGTTCTTGGAACCGGTGCCATAAATGGCCTTTTTCTGTGGCTATAAATGTCTATGATTCTATGGGTATGATAAAGTGCTGAACTTTCATTTTGTAGTTTATTTTTGAGGAGCATCTCACAATAAGGGACATTCAAATATAGTAATAATCCTTGAACTTGATATAGCTCCTCATCACGTCTTCCAGACGTCTCAAAACGCTTCAAAGAATATACTGCAAAGTGAATTGATTGTATATTTTGTGGGCAATACTTGGCAGCCAATTGCACACAGCAGTGTCCCACAAACAGTCGTGGATTAAGCCTGAATATAAAGCTGCACTGACACCGTGGTTGACAGTTGAAGGTTAGTTGGTATAGTGCATCCCCTCCCCCAACAGTTAATATGCCTTAAGAGGCCATAATGAGATCAAAGTAGACTTGCACAATCACCTGCAGTTACAAGTCAAAACAGTGATAGTTCTGCAATATGCCACTTTGTTCCTGGCTCCGTGACTGGATCACCTTAAACTTGTAAACACAGGTGGGAGAGCACACAATCTGTCAGCCGTACACTGAAAAATGCAAATACTGAATCTTATCAAGGAAACGCTTCACTTTAAACCCAGAATCAATTTAAGGCAAACTGCAGCTTCAAGGTAATCTTTCCCACCACAGATATTGTTGGCTCCTGAGTCCAAATGAATGGCTGGCTGGCGACTGTGCTGAATGCAACTGCTAAGCCAAAAGCCATCCAAGGTGCATGCATCAAACCAACACTGCAGAGCGAACACCAGAACAAGAAAGAACTTGTATTTTTATAGCACCTTATCACAGCAAAACATCTCAAAAGTGCTTCAGAGCAATTACTGTCAGGCGTAACAAATGTTTTTCTTGAAAAGGGCAGCACATAGCAAGCAAAGAGCCACAAACGGTGCAAGCAAGTCACATTAAGACCCCGGGTGAAGGGCTCGCTATAAATACAAGTTGCTGTTGATACAACACCCACAGTACAACAACAACAAATTACATTTGTATAGCACCTTTCACGTCACGCAGAATTCCGATGGCGCTGGACAGTCTGGGGTTTGGACCCGTGTTCAGCGTTGGGATCAGGAGGGGTGGGAGGCAGGGAGGGTGATCAAAGGCACGGACTTAAGATGGCTCATGAAGGAGGCAAGGGTCGGAGCGATGTAAAGAAATGAAGTTCCATAGGGTGGGGTAGAGAGGCTGAAAGTGGGGCAGGCCAGGCTGGGGGCATGGAGCAGGCGGAGCTCACTGAGCGGAGGGAGCGACAGGTCTATATGTAATAAGAACACCACACAGCAACTTAGCTCACCCCTCCCAATTGTATAAATACTGAGAACCTGGTAAAACCAGCGAGTACTATCATTCGGGAGTTCTTCCTTACCGAGGAAACAGCAATTCCTTGTTAAATCTTTAAGAGAGATTGTGAAAACACTTCATCCGTATTTTCACGAGAGCATGGCTCTAAATCCACAAACACCTCAAACCCTGCCAAAGTCAGAAAAGCGCTCCCAAAACTTTATTTAGAAACTATTAAATCAGACTAGTAAAGGACTGTCAGATTTGAACCTATAACTTGTCAAGCATTGAGCTCCAAATCTCAGCTGGTCCATCGCAAAGATATAAAAAGTGGATTTAAGACTGGGATGGAGATCAATACAGCTCATTATGTGGACACCAAGTCGCCAGTGTTGAGGTACAAGACACAAACCCCAGGACAGGGCAACTCAGCTGTCCTTGCTGTTTAGGAATGTGCAATACATGGGATAACCCAAGAACATTTGCTACCTGATTACAATGCTAACCCAGTGGAAATCTTCCTGTCCCAAGTCAGTAAACACGGATTTTACCTGGGCAAAGAAAGATTGTATCTGCCCCAGAAGGAATTAATCAGCCTGGCCTTATTTTGCTCAGACCATACAGCAAAATCTGGAACTGCTGAGTTCATGCATTACTCTGGAAAGAATAATGTAGCCACTTCAGGTTGTAAAGTGTACTTCTGCTTGTAGAAGATGACATTCCAAAAAATAATAATTTGGTCACTCAATGCACGACTGTTTATGGGGCATTGCTGTGCGCAATTGGCTGCTGTGTTTTGCCCACAAATATACAGTCAATTCACTTTACAGTGTATTCTGTGAAGCGCTTTGAGACGTCTCAAAGGCACAATGAGGCTCTATATCAAATTGCAAGGATTATTGTTACCCTGCACTGTTAACCTCACTACTCTATAAGAGAGCACAATGGTCCTCATAAGAAGAAGTTTGCCACTGATCAGTGCAGCACTGGAAACCAAGAGCAGGGATTGCGGGGTCTGTATTTATCTCTACTGACAAGGCAGCAGTTAGGGTTACAATGCGCCTTGATACCTATGGATGAGTTCAGGAGAGAGAGTGAAAAAAAAACCTCAGGCAGAGTTTCTGCTCCTGGTCAGAATCCAGAGCCGCGTGCTGTAAGGTGTGGGCCTGGGACATGACCTCAGATAAGGCAAGTCAGACACTTGAACCCAACTGGGCAAAATATTGGTGGCTAGCCCCTATAGAACTGTCTCTGTCAGTGGAACTCAAAACTGGAGTCAAAAAATAGCTTCAGCAGGAGGAGGGAATTGGCAGGAAACAAAAGTATGAAATAAAACAAAAAACTAGAGAAAAATTATGATCCGCAAAAAGGGATAGAAATGAAATTAATCAATTTTTACAAAAATGCAACAACCATTTGGCAATGTCCCATGGCAACCTAATCAAGCCTAGATGTGCTCATTTATATTTTTTCTCCCTCTCCCCCACATCCCACCACCACCTCTCTTCCATATAGATGCTTAGAATTTCACCATATTGATTTTTGAGTCAGATACGTGTGATATCGATTGCCGTGTGTGGATTTTGAATGGAACATAGAACAGTTACAGCGGCTTCTGCAATATAATACACACTGCAGGGACACAGCAATAAACTGCTGCAGAAAAATAAAAGCATTTCAACTGCAGTAACTGCCACGTGATCACGATTATTCCTCAGACCCAACATTCCCACACGATATTATAGACTTCCTCTTATTTTTGCATTTTTGCCAACAGTACTGGCCAAAACCTAAAGCACCAGGTGTCAAAGCCCCACCAAAACTACAAGCTCCACATAGAACAATGTGATTAGAGAGTCAGTAGTTCAAAAAGGGGAGGCAGTTACACCGTAACGAGGGGGGTTGGAAGAGAACGGGTGCAACATCTGTACAATAAACAACAAATTACACTTGTATAACCTTCATGTTGGAAAGACATCCCAAGGCCCTGGACAGTCAGGAGTTTTGGAACCAAGCTGGGAGTTGGGGGCAGAAGGGAGGGTGGCTGAAGGCACGATATGTGTGCCTTACTCTTGTAGTTCGTAATGTAATTAAACCACCACCACTTCGATCAAACAGTAACCCAATACTGCCTCCCACTCTATTGGCACATTGCTAAATGCTGATATCCAGCACTCAGACTTATTGACAGGCTGGAGCCCAGGGTATGATTATTTGGAACAAACTCACTAAATCAATCAATCTCCAGTTTTGTAAGGCCTTGTCCTCTGCACACTTTTCAAGGTGACTGTGAAGTCTGACCAGCTGACTAATTTCATAACAGGCAGGCAGCACAGCCTTGTATCTTGTGGCACATTTGAATCAGGCGCAAGCAAACTGCAAGTTTTGTTAACTAGAAAACATCAAAGGCGGTGGAAGATAAAGTGCAATTGTTTTTTAAAAAAATGTTCAACAAACCGAGTTCTGCAGTTTTGCATAAATATTGAGCACCAAACAGCTGCAATACCAATACTTGATCAGTCAGAATCTCTGACCTACATTGATGAAACTGAGTGAAGTGTTTAGCATCCGGAAAGAGAAAGCGAGAGAGAGAGAGAGAGAAAAAGAGAGAGCTTGGCTGCCTCTGACACCATTCTGCCAACAAGAACACAAGTCTTGAAAATGCATTAGACACCAGGAGGTCCCATAGAATTTGCGGTTTGCTTTAAATGCTGGTGGCAACTGGAATTGCGGTAACCCAGCTCAAACGCCATCTACTCCCAGACTCGTCGGAGCAGCGTTCCCACAGATTCCCAAGATGCACATCCACTTCCGGGCAGGATTCAGCAATGGTGAATAATCTGGCTATATAAACCTCCATCCTGTGGGCACAGTGTTTGGGATGACCAAACAAAGCATGCAGGTAGACTGCAGGTTTCTGGTCAGCCCACAGTACCGGCATGCAACCCTCATTCTGTCCTGGCTCACATCCAGCTTTTCATAAAAACAAATACAGTTTCTCCCTTTTAAAGGCCTCTCTCTGCCCCCAGCTCATATCCTTCATCATTCAACAATGTGCAGCAGAAAGGATCACAGACTACCCTATAGAAAGGGTCTGCATATGTCTGAGCTGGAGATTCCTAAAGCTAAACTAGTTTTGCTGTTCACTGGATACAGAGTGCGATAAAGGACAAACCCGAAAATATTGTCACAACAGGAAGAAGCTCTCTGAAGCCTAAGCACTTCTCCGACCTTGGAGCAGAGTAATAATCATAGAATCTTAGTTGATTTGCAACAAAGGCACTTTGGAGGCAATTCGTATTCACAAGCTGGGTGAGGGCGAGAGCCCACAGTGAGGCCACACTGGGGTTAAAGTGACCACTCATACCAGGACGGACAGGCTGCACAATTTAGCACCACCCATTTTCTCAATTACAGCGACCAATGTTTTTGTGAATATTCCCAGGGGTTTAAGTAACCTAGATTCAAAGAGAATGGTTTTGCCACAGCCCGATGCCCGCAGAAATATTCTATAAAGGGCATTAGACATTCTGTCATTTTCTGTGTCAGTGTTTACGCTCAGGATCTGGACTGGGTCATGAGAGCAAGATAGGGGAGAGGAGGGATTTTTTTTTGGGGGGGGGGGTGTAAGAGGCAGGAAGGCAAGTCAGTCAGTTCAGTCCAGTGCATTCATTAGCAAATGCTTACTGTGTGGCTTTAACAAAGGCTGAAGTACTTACCATCTCAGACCTATTGGCCTAAAGACTATATTAGGGTGAAAAAACCCTAGGGTGAAAAATCCATCTACACAGTAGATTAGCTTACCTCACAACTCGGCAGTCATAGTGCAATTCCCCAAAGAATATTGACTCTCCCATTTTCTATGGCTATTAATGTTCTTGTGTCAGACCCAAAGGCTTGAACTAAAGTTTAGGATAAATCCATATTTTAAGACTGCACCACTTGCGGCCACCATTATTCAGACAGCCATTAAACAAAATGTCCTGACTGCCTGCACCAAGACAACAAAAGATCTCATAATACAGTCCTATACAGAGAAGGCTGCATCATGGCCGATATCCTTTTCCACCAGCCCCCACTACAAAGCATGCAGTTTTCCCCAATGCTCTGAACAATCTCAGTGAGATTCCTGATTAAGCACCTTCACACAAATGAATGGCAGAGCGAGTTGCGTCTGTCCCTCCCCCGGCTGTTAAGCAATACATCACAGCATCATAACGAGCGACAGAGATGTACAAAGGTGGCTCAAAGTAACTGATGTGGTCACAGATGGCAAACCTCAGAACCCTCCTCTTGATAGCTAATTGGATCAGGAAGTATTGACATTGGCAGTGCAAATAGCCTAATGTTGGCTTCTTTCCACCAGCCAATTAAACAAAATGCCAACAACATTTCTGGTTGGCTTATAGTTTTCTTGGATCTTTTAGCCAGGCGACCATAATCCATTAGGCAGATTGGTGCAAGTCATCAGCCGTCATTTTAAAGAGATGCTGCTGGTGCTCAGGCTTTTATTCAGATGGCACTTCTAATAACAATAATAATCCTTGCATTTGATATAGCGCTTTTCAAGTCAGGAGGACGTCCCAAAGCGCTTCACAGAATATACTGTAAAGTGAATTGACTGTATATTTGTGGGCGAACGCGGCAGCCAATTGCGCACAGCAATGTCCCACAAACAGTCGTAGATTGAAAATGAACAATTTATTATTGTTTTGTTTTGGAGGGATTATTATTAGACTCTGTGTGGAGTAAGGAAACTTGCCCAAGGTTTCACCCTCTGCCTGGAATTGAACTCAGGTCTCTCACTTGCAAAGCGAGTGCTCTAACCACTGAGCTACAGGACTCCAAACATCAGCGGCTATCCCACTGTAGTGCCTAGCCTAAAGCTAGACAAACAAACATGGGGCCCGAGCGAGCTTTCAACTGGACGTCCTCCAGGATACAATAGGGGAGCTCCAATCTCAGAGAATAATTAAACAAACCACTTCTGCAGATTCTGCTACAAACATCTGACGAAACGCCAGATGGGCCTGCTGTTCTGTATGACTGGTGTATTAGTACAGGCCTGCAAAACATGACGAGGGATACGGGAAAGAGAAAAGGGGGCAAGAGTTTCCATTGCTATCACCTTTGGTGAAAGTGTGCATGTGGGAATGTGAGGAGAGGACAGGATCGGGTCTGTTACGGCCTCTTTGGTGAAAGATTCACTGTTGAAGCGATTACATGAAGGCCCACTTGGAGGGCATATAAGGGTTGGCATTGCCTGGAAATCCATAAACAAATAGAACCGCCATCTTAAGCACTAACTAATTCTATTCAACTTTCATAATACAGTAACACAAGACTGGCAAGTGAGTTAATTTTTAGAGATGATTCATTCAAGTGAGCACATAAGCGTGAGTAGGAGCTCAAATGGATCAGGTTAGAGTCAAAACAAAAACAAGTTTTAATTTTGCTGTACAGTTGGATCAGAAGCATCAGCATTGGTAGCAACACTATGGCCATACCAAACACGCACAAAGCCACCCTTTGTCTCAATTTTGAACACTGAACTTCACATATTTGGTTAAGATATTAAAAAAATTTAATTTTCAATGCAGTGAGTGACAACAATACATTACAGAATCAAATGTATTACCATATATGTAACTGCTGCATTAAAATGGCCCATTGCTTAAAGGCCCAGCAAGATGTAGCACTAAGCCAGACAGTGGAGAAGACTGCTGGTTTAATCACCACATGAGCTGAGTTTGTGGATCTGTGCCAGAGCAGCAGTAAGGTGGGTACAGTTGGTCTCAGATCCCCTAGGTTGGAGAGGAGCGGGCGAAGCATGGGAAGAAAAGAATGACCATTTCCAATTATCCCCACCAGATAGTCACCACGTGAACACACATCAGCCTGACTGACTGCCTGCCTCCATGGTTGAAGACTCCTCATACCACTCACACTATGGGCTTTCCATATGAAGACATGGCTAATTGGGCGAGGTCACTTAGCGTTCTGCTGGCCCAATAGAAACAGATACCACAGCAAGAGTCAGCACCGTTGGGAAAACCGGAAAGTCAAAAAAATAGTTTTAAAATAAATCACAGCCTAATCAAAGTATATCTCTCACCCTCTCACTTTCCCTCCCCTCATTCAGACTGTCCAAATTGAATCACTGACATTTGGTATCGCACCAATGTCACCACACTTCTGTAGAGCGGGAGCAAAACATCAGCGTCAAGGCATGCATCCTTTCATCACTAGAACCAGGCCTAGACTGGCTCGAAGATTAATGAACTAAATACATTTCAGTCACCGAGAATTCATCATCGATTGAAACATTTTTATGCATTAAAAGCAACCGCAAGATTGCCAGGAGCCAGTTTGGAAAATGACAATAACATTTTGACTTGAGATAGACATTGGCCAATCCCCTCCCTTCTATCCCAGAGTTTCTTTAGCTGAACTGAATGATGCATTTAGGTCAATGAACTTTCAGGACCTGGTGGAATCAATCCCTTTGGGCTCGGAGTTTAAGTGATCTGGAAAAAGGCTCAGCTGTTTTCACTAAAATTTACAATAAACAGAAAATAAATTTCTTTACTTAAACTGACAGGATTCAAAAATAAAACATTTTTTTAAAAAGCACAAAAATCCAACAAGTTAAGACTGGTTCCTGAGCAAACAATTTCAGGAAACTTAGCAGAACAAAAAGAGGATGGGGGGTTTAGAGATTGCCAGCACACAACCTATTAAGTTAACATGAGCTAGGATAGAGAGCTCAATTAATAGCTTCGCTTCATTTAGCTTGTGAACTCCTGATTGTAGTCATTAACAGCCATCAGGGTTCCATGCACAAATAGCACATTAGCCTGAGGTCACGCTCTGGTGCTCAATGAGACAGCCACACAAGGTGTCTGTACCCCAACAACACAAGGCAGGAAACCTCTGCTCCAGAATATTGGACTTGTCCTTTAAAAGAAAGATCAAGGAAGAAATGGAAACGAAATCTGGTGAAAATACTGCAGTGTTGTGATTTTTTTTTAAAACTAAAAAAGATGCTGCGCTACCTCCACTTCAACAAAAATCAGAGAGGAACAGAAAGAGACCAACATCAAAAAGAAATTAGATGAAAAGTGAAATCCTGCAAGGTTTAAGATGAATAAGAATTTGGGAGTAGAATGTGTTCCAAGTTCACCCAAGGTATTGAGTTTATTGCATGTGGCAATTTCTCAAACTCATTAAAACAAATCTGAAGCAGTGACAAAGTAAAGCCTCTCCTCCCTGGTACCACCATTAACCAGTGTTGAGAATGTTAACATTTGGTTAAGGCGATACTTTTCATGACCCTCAAGCTAAGCTGTCAAATGGATTTACATTGATAAACACAGCACAGGCTAAAATCTTAAATGCCATTCCCAAGAAAGTCATCCAGCTTCACTTAAGCACTGGCACCAAGCATTGGCTTCTATCCAATTACCAAGAGCGTTGGAAGAATTCAGGACAGATGAAGTCTTTGGCAGCTGAAAGGCCATGATTCAGCCTTCTAGATCATCAAAACAGTACTTGCCTTTATCAACTAACACTTCTAGATTACTTTATTTGGGATTTTTTTGGGTGGGTGGGAGGAGTAAAGGAATGAATGCTAGGAAGCATGCATTCAATGACACAAATGGATTTAAGGTAATTGAAAAATGGCTTCTAGTTTACTTATTGAAGTTGAGGTATTTGATCCAATTGATTCAGAGCCTTTGATAAGATCTAATTCTTTCAGTTGCTAAATACTGTACCACCCAAGTCACTAAAGTGTACTTTAAGAGAGGCCCGTATCTCCAGTGAAATAACATTGGGAACGCAAACTAACTTGTTCTGGAATTCAGACCAAACCTAATTTTAAAAAAAACATAAGGAGACCGTTTTATTTCAAATTCCACAGAAAAGGATCTCAACATCAGCAGATTTCAAAACCAAACCAGAAGTCTCACGCCAGTGTGTAAATGACATGATATGTCCACACTGCATGAATCCCAAGGAAAGAGCAAGGGTTTCACTTAAAACCCAGCCATTAATAGAATTAAAAAACAAGCCAGATTCCATTAAGAGTTTACACAACAATACAAATCAGGTCATTGCTGATGACGAATTAGTCCTGAACTTTACAAATAGGCAAAGACTGCCAAATCCATGGTGACATAACAAAATGCCACTCGATAAATTACAATTGGTTCCGTGTACTGGTCCCCAAACAGGATGTCAGTGGCCATCATCCTGCCAGATTTGTGTACAAACATCAGACTGCTCAGGACATATTAATATGTTATGAATACTGTAAAATAATTTACTCAACAATTACTTTTCTTTAAAACATACAGGATGCGAATGGTCAGTAGTTATTCCCCCCTCCCACACACACACACACTCACAGTGACCATTCAACTTTCTGTGCACTACAACATTCCTCAGCTAATTCTAGTTCAGTTGCTCGAAGGGAAATCACAAGATCTAATCTACTCTTCTGTATGGTACAGAGCTCGCTGGCTCGTAGGTCTGTACTGGAAAGGCTTTAGAGAGACCATCATGTGCTATGCTGAATTCCTCAGCTCAATGCCTCGCTGGTCTACTAGCATCAGAAGGCACCATCTATTTTCCTAGGTAATGCTGGAATCTGAAACTTTATCATTGTATAAGAGCACAAGAAATGCTAGATGAAAAAAAGACAAAGGTCCATCTAGTTCGCCTTCCACCTTCCTGGCGGTCGCCTGCACATACGTCCCGAACTCCCTATGTATTTGGAGTGGTTTTTCCAGTGCGTTGAGCTGCTTGTTTTAAGAATTCGGTTATCCTATTTTTCTCTTTCACAATGACTTCTTGTTTTCAACATTTTCTAGTTTCACTTCAGATGTTCAGTAAGTGCAGTTCCATCATACGCCACCCCAGGCCTAACTAGGCACATCACTCGCCCATTTAAGACTGCCCCACCCTTTTGGATTTTGGCTCACCAAGTTAAATATATATGGATATTCCTCCAAGTCTCATTGATAAACCACAGAGACTGTTTGGATTACTGAGGAAACAGCAGGACAAGAGTTCACTTAAACCCTGACTGTTAACAGAAAGAAAAGCCAGATGCCATTAAGTTTTTTTTGCCCAGCCGGGTGTCTGACACAGGCGGAAACCTATCACCGTGCTTAAGAGTCTGCTTGTCCAGCTAGGACCACCCTGGCCTTTGGAGCTTTGGCTGCTGGGCTCACAGGAGCTGAGGGGGAGGATTCCCTGTCCCCAGTGACTGGTCGGCCGTTCCAGGTCCTGCTGATGGGCCGGGCTGTGCTGCCATCAGCAGTGAGTGCCCTGGGATACTGCGGCCCCTCCCAGCTCAGGAACCGGAACTAGAGACCGGCAGAGAGGGGGGGCTCGATTCCAACACGCCATTGCCATGTATGCCACCTTGGAGCCAGTTCAGCTTCAAGGAGATCCCGCTTAACTTCTCTTTCCCCCCCCCTCCGAAGGATAGCAGAGAGCCATTAAGAGTTCACACAACATTATAAATCAGAACATTACTGGTGTAGCATTAGGCCTGAACTTCATATGCATGCGAAGGCTGCCAAATACCTGATAATCTGGTTTTGGCAAAGCCAGTTTGCCGAGGAAAACCTTGCTTACCCCCTACCCTCCAAGAAGAATATTTAATTAATGTAGATTTTATTCTAAGTGAAGGGGGATATATAAAATCAAATGTACTCATTTCAGTGGCAATGAAAGACTGAGCAGATCTATTGGGATTTGAACCCAGAAGAGTCCGGCTCGAAATCCAATGCACATCCAAACAGCTGGCCAGGACACTTGGCCTTGCAGATCGTTTTAGGGCATGAGGGGAGTCTGGAGAGGCAAACACCCCTCTGGTGCTGCCAAATTCCTGAGCTTAACACTTTGCCATCCTTAAGACAGAAGGAAAACCCAATCATTTCAGACCACATTTCACTTTGAAAAGGAGAACACTGATCTGATTTTTAAGCAAAAGGCATTTCTCCCTCCGCTCTGTACACCCCCAACACTGAACCCCCCCTCACACCGCCTGCAGTCACACAGCTCTGCAGTGCAAACAACCATTTAACCATATATCTTTTGGATGAGGGGGAAAAGGAGGGGCAGGGGGGAGGGGGACAGGAGGGGGGACAGGGACAGGGGGGGACAGGAGGGGGGGAGGGGGACAGGAGGGGGAGGGGACAGGAGGGGGGAGGGGGACAGGAGGGGGGAGGGGACAGGGAGGGAGGACAGAGGGGGGGAGGGGAGG
>NW_024704748.1:63103-163008 GCF_018977255.1 Callorhinchus milii | reverse complement strand
GGTTGGCGGGACAGTACACGAGCTGCAGAGTTCTGAATGACCTGCAGTGTGGAGGGAGGGCGGGAAGGCCGGCGAGGAGAGAGTTCCCATAGTCCAGCCTTGAGGTGACAAAGGCGTGACCAGGTTTCAGCAGCGTGAGGGGTGAGGTAGTGCCGTAGTCTGGCGATGTTCCGGAGGTGATGGAAGGCGGTGCCAGTTGTGGTGCGGATGTGAGGGAGAAAGGACAGCTCAGGGTCGAACAAAACGCCGAGGTTCCTGACTGGCTTTGAGAGGTGGAGAGTGCAGCCTTGGATGCTGATGGTGTCAGCGCCTGAGGTGCGGAGGCGCTGACGTGAGCCAATCAGGAGGGCCTCGGTTTTTCGCACGTTGAGCTGAAGAAAGTTGTCTCTCGTCCAGGACTCGATGTCGGACAGGCAGCTGTCAGGACATCGGGGTCGTGGAGTTGAGAGTAGAGGAGGAAAGGTAGAGTTGGGTGTCATCCGCATACATGTGGAAGTTAACTCCATGTCTGCGGATGATGTCACCAAGGGGGAGCATATAGAGGGTGAAGAGGAGGGGACCGAGGACAGAGCCCTGAGGGACACCACATGAGACAGTACGGGGGGTGGAGGAGAAGCCATTCGTCGAGACAAAGTGAAGACGGTGAGAAAGGTACGACCTAAACCATTCAAGGACAGTGCCTTGAAGGTTGAGGTGGGAGGACAAGCGGTGGAGTAGGATAGCGTGGTCGACCGTATCGAATGCTGCCGATAGGTCGAGGAGGACGAGGAGGCAGAGGGAGCCCTGGTCACAGATGGTCAGGATATCATTGGTGACCTTGACCAGGGCAGTTTCTGTGCTATGGGCAGCACGGAAACCTGACTGAAGGGGTTCGAAAAGAGAATGGGTGGAAAGGAAAGAGCGCAGTTGGGAGGCGACAGAGAAAGGGGAGGTTGGAGATGGGCCGGTAGCTTGATAGCTGCGACGCATCAAGGGAGGGTTTTTTCAGGGTGGGCGTGATGATGGCAGTTTTTAATGGAATGGGGACAGAGCCAGAGGAGAGGGACAGGTTGAATGTCAGTGATATGTGGGGCAAGAAAGTGGAGCTGGGAGATAAGGAGTGGAGTGGGGATGGGGTCAAGGGAGCAGGTGGTTGGTTTTAGGGATAGGATGAGTTCAGTGACAGAGGGTGGGGAAACGGGTACGAAGTTGTGTAGGGGAGGATGGGTAGGAGTCGGAGTGTGGGAGGGAGGGGGGGGTGGGTGGATGTTGGAGGGGAAGTGACCGCGGAGCGAATTCCCTTGATCTTGGATTCAAGGAAATCCAGCATCTCCTCGCAGTGAAGGTTGGAGGAGATGACCTGCGCGGGGTGGCGGGGGGGACGGAGGAGTCGGGTTGCGGTGGAAAACAGTAGCCTGGGGTTGTTCTTCGCCTCCAGGATTATCCTGGAGTAGAAGGACGACTTGGCCGAGGCTAGAGTGGAGCGGTAAATTTTGAGGAGGTCCAGCCAGATTTGTCGGTGGACCGTTAGGCCAGATTTGACACAGGTGCGTTCAGCGGCCCGCACCTGGCTTTTCAGTGAGCGGAGGTGGGTGGTGTACCAGGGGGAGGAGCGGGAGTAGGAGACAGTGCGGGAAGTGATGGGGGCAAGAGTATCGAGTGTGGAGGAGAGGGTATTGTGGAGGAGGGAGAGAGGAGAAGAGGGGTCGGTGAGGGTTGAAGGCCAGAGGGAGAGGAGTTCAGAGGACTCCAAGGCATCGGTTAGGGATTGTGGGGGTAACTTCTTCCAAGGGCGGTAGAAGATGGTGGTGGGTCTGGTGGAGGTGGGGAGGGGGGTGGAGGTGGTGAAGGAGATGAAGTAGTGGTCAGAGATGGCCTTGTCGGTAATAGTGACATCCGAGACACTGAGGCCCCGGGTGATCACCAAATCGAGTGGGTGGCCGTGACTGTGAGTGGGGGAGTTTATGTGTAGGGAAAGGTTGAGTGAGGAGAGCAGGGAAGAGAAGTCTGTGGAGATGGAGCAGGAGGGGGTGAAGTGTAGGTTAAAGTCGCCCAGGATGATGAGGCGATCGGAGCAGAGGCAAAGAGATGTGAGGAGTGTTGAAATGTCAGAGATGAAGGTGGGAGAGGTTTTAGGGGGCCGGTAGAGGAGGAGGATTTTAAGGGAGAGGAATGAGGGGTGGGAGAGGGTGAGGTGCTCAAAGGAGGGGAAAGAGCCAGTGGAGTAGGGGGATAGGGCAAGTGGTGTCCTTGAGATAAGGGCAACACCACCGCCACGGCGGTTGGGGCGGGGGATGTGGTGGGAGGTGTAGCCGGGTGGCGTGGCCTCCGTGAGGGGGAAGGTGTCGCCTGGGGTGAGCCAGGTTTCTGTTAAGGCCATGATATCAACGTTCTCATCAAGGATGAGATCGTTGATGACCAGGGCCTTGTTGCAGAGGGAGCGGACATTTTGCAGTCCGATGTGGAGGGAGCGGTTGACAGAAGGGTGTGTGGGAGGGGAGGGGGGTCCAGGTTGTGAGGCAGGGGTGGGGGAATGGGGATGAGGGAGGAGAGGTTGACTCCCCGGGTCTGTGTCCGGGGTGGGTGGCGAGTGTGGTGGGGAATGGGGCAGTCGGTGTGGCTGCTGCTGGACAGCCAACGCCGAGTGCCGCGGTGAGCCCGGCGGAGGATTCCCAGACTGGAGCAGAGGGAGGTTGTGGGAGGGTCAAGTGGGGATAGAAGACGAGAGGGACGGAGAGAGAGGAGGAGAGAGCGGGAGAGATGCAGAGGGGGGAGGGTTTGGGGGGAGAGAGGAGGGGGGTGGGAGGGAGGGGGTGAGGGGGCTCGGGTCAAAGCGGCAGCCATAGTGCGCACGCGGGGACCGGGAGCGAGCGGTCAGGTGGATGGCATTATCCCGTAGATTGGGGCAGCGAACCCAACAGGACCATAGTGGGCTCTGATGTGGATGTGAGCCCTGGGGGGGGGGGGGGCAGAGGTTTTTTTTAAATACCTGGGTCAGTAGGCCCAGGCTCCTCCCCGCACTGTCCTGCCGCCACTCCCCGCCACACCCCATATACATACAACACACCCCATATACACACACACATCATATACATACAACACACCCCATATACACACACCCCATATATACACACAACCCTCCCCACCCCATATATACACACACACACACCATGTACACAAACACCATATACACACACACCCCATATACACACACCCCATATACACGCACATACCCGATATACACACACATACCCCATATACACACACCCCATATACACACACCCCATTTTCACAAACACACACACCCCATATACACACACCCCATATACACACGCCCCATTTTCACAAACACACACACCCCATATACACACACCCCATATACACACGCCCCATATACACACACACACGCCATATATACACACACACACACGATATACACACACACACCCCATATACACACACCCCATATACATACACCCCATATACACACACACACGCCATATACACACCCCATATACACACACCGCATATACACACACACCCCATATACACACACACCCCATATACATACACCCCATATACACACACACGCCATATACACACCCCATATACACACACCGCATATACACACACACCATATACACACACACCCCATACACACACCCCATATACACACACACTCCCATATACACCGAAACACACCCCATATACACACCCCATATACACACGCACCCCATATACACACAAACACACGCCATATACACACACCCCATATACACACACCCCATATACACACATGCACCCCATATACACACACACCATATACACACACCCCATATACACACACACCATATACACACACACCCCATATATACACACGCATACACCCCATATACATACACCCCATATATACACACACCCTATATAGACACACCGCATATACACACACACCCCATATACACACACACTCCCATATACACTGCATATACACACACACCCCATATACACACACAACCCTCCGCACACCATATACACATACACGGCCATATACACACACATCCTGTATGCACACAAAACCCTCCCCACCCCATCAACACACACACACCCTATATACACAAACAACCCCATCCACCCCATACGCACACATACACACCCCATATACACACACAAACCTCCCCACCACATATACACCCAAACCCCCCATATACACACACAACCCTCCCCACCCCATATACATGCACACATCCCATATACACACACACCATATATATATACACACAACCCTCCCCACCCCATATATACACACACACACACACACCATATACACACACAACCTATATACATGCAGAACCCTCTGCACCCCATATACACACACACACACACACCATATACACACACCCCATATACACACACCCCATATACACACACACACGCACGATATACACACACATACCCCATATACACACACCCCATATACACACACCCAATTTTCACAAACACACACACCCCATATACACACACCCCATATACATGCCCCATACACACACACACACAATACACACACACACACACCCCATATGCACACATCCCATTTTCACAAACACACACACCCCATATACACACACCCCATATACACACACCCCATATACACACACCCCATATACACACACACACACCATATACACACCACATATACACACACCGCATATACACACATACACCCCATTTACACACACACCATATACACACACCCCATATACACACACCCCATATACACACACGCACCCCATATACACACACGCACCCCATATACACACACACACCATATACACAAGCACCCCATATACACACACCCCATATAAACACACCATATACACACACACCCCGTATATACACACGCACACACCCCATATACATACACCCCATATATACACACACCCTATATAGACACACCGCATATACACACACACCCCATATATACACACACCCCATATAGACACACCGCATATACACTGCATATACACACACACCCCATATACACAAACACACACACCCCATATACACACACCCCATATACACACACACTCCCATATACACTGCATATACACACACCCCATATACACACACAACCCTCCGCACACCATATACACACACACAGCCATATACACACACATCCTGTATGCACACAAAACCCTCCCCACCCCATCAACACACACCCTATATACACAAACAACCCCATCCACCCCATACGCACACATACACACCCCATATACACACACAACCCTCCCCACCCCATATACATGCACACATCCCATATACACACACACCATATATATATACACATAACCCTCCCCACCCCATATATATACACACACACCATATACACACACAACCTATATACATGCACAGCCCTCTGCACGCCATATACACACACACACACCATATACACACACACCCCATATACACACACCCGAAATATACACACACACACGATATACACACACATACCCGATATACACACACCCCATATACACACACCTAATTTTCACAAACACACACACCCCATATACACACACCCCATATACACACGCCCCATATACACACACACACACACACACACAATACACACACACACACCCCATATGCACATACCCCATATGCACACATCCCATTTTTACAAACACACACACCCCATATACACACACCCCATATACACACACCCCATATACACACACACACACCATATACACACCCCATATACACACATACACCCCATATACACACACACCATATACACGCACACTCCCATATACACCAAAACACACCCCATATACACACACCCCATATACACACAAACACACGCCATATACACACACCCCATATAAACACACCCCATATACACACACGCACCCCATATACACATACGCACCCCATATACACACACCCCATATACACACACCCCATATAAACACACCCCATATACATACACCCCATATATACACACACCCTATATAGACACACCGCATATACACTGCATATACACACACACCCCATATACACAAACACACACACCCCATATACACACACCCCATATACACACACCCCATACACACACACCCCATACACACACACACCCCATATACACACACACACCCCATATACACACACAACCCTCCCCACCTCATACACACACACACACATACACACCCATATACACACGCAACGTTCCCCACCCCATATACTCCACACAGAGCCTAATAATAATCCCTCCAAAACCAAAAACAATAATAAATTGGTCATTTTCAATCTACGACTGTTTGTGGGACATTGCTGTGCGCAATTGGCTGCCGCGTTCGCCCACAAATATACAGTCAATTCACTTTACAGTGTGTTCTGTGAAGCGCTTTGGGACGTCCTCCTGACGTGAAAAGCGCTATATCAAATGCAAGGATTATTATTGTAGTATTATTATTATTATTATATACACACACAACCCTCCCCACCCCATATACACACACCCCATATACACACACAACCCTCTCCACCCCATATACACACACACCCCATATACACACACAACCCTCCCCACCCATATACACACAACCCCCCACCCCATATACACACACACACCCCATATACACACACACCCCACATACACACACAACCCACCACCCCATATATACACACACACAACCCCCCCACCCCATATACACACACACACCCCATATACACACACAACCCTCCCCACCCCATGTACACACACACCCCATATACACACACAAACCCCCACCCATATACATACATTCACACAACCCCCCCACCCCATATACACACACACAACCCCACCACACCATATGCACACACACAACACCCCCCACCTGATGTACACACACACAACCTCCCCACCCCCCCCACACACACACCCATCCCATATACACACACACAACCCCCTATGTACACACACAACCACCCCCCCACCCCATACACACACACACAATCCCCCCCACCCTATATACACACACAACCTCCCCACACACACACAACCCATATACACACACACACACACACACACAAAACCACCCCATGATACACACACACACAAAACTCTATCTGTAAAAGTTACACACACAATGCAGGCGGATGCAATGAGCTATAGTCAATTCACTTTACAGTGTATCCTGTGAAGCGCTTTGAGACATCTCATGGACATGATAAGGCGCTGTATCAAATGCCAGGATTATTATTAGTTACTACCATGTCACTAAACCCCATTGTACAAATAAACCCCTGTCGCTAGGCTATGAAGACGATAAGAAAATACTGCTTTGTGTTTGTTATAGGAAACATTTATACTCCCGATATTGTAGTTCTCCGCTGAAACGTTGTGTCTTTTGCTGCACGACTGTATCCTGCTCTAACAACCCTCCCTCCCCCATTTCTTGTAACCAGAAACAACAATAGCCCATTCATTAAACACCAAACTTTGCTGCCCAGTTGCCAAACACCAACCATATATAGAGGTTGTACTGTTAGTCACTCCCACTGCAATGAAAAGGAACATTGCCTTTGGAAGCTCTTCCCTCCCTCCCTCCCTCATTCCTGTTTGACACAGACTTTACTTTCAGGATGTGATGCACAGCGAAAGCGAGAGAAAGAAGACAGCCATGAGATACAGATCAGCCATGATTTAATAGAATGGCAGAACAGGCTCAAGGGGCTGAATGGCCTACTCCTGTTCCTATGTAGGAGGCACCCTGAGCTGGAACCCCACACAGAATCTGTCAGGCCCATAAAGACCAAGGTTTTCCCCCTCCCCACCTCCGCTCGTCACACCCCCCCAACCTACACCCCACCCAACCCCCAACAAAAAAACAGCAAATGCTCAACAGATCAATCAGCATCTTGAAAGAGAAAGAAAGAGCTTGTATTTTCATAGCCCTTTATTACTCACCAAAGTCTTTGAACTGTGTAGCGACTTTATTTTTCTACAGTCATGCAGCAGCCACGCAGCAGACAACAAGGTGGCCACAAACAGTCATGTGGTGAATGAATGATTGATTATTCTGGAGGATTGTGGGCCAAGAAAAACTCCCTTCTCTTTTTCCAGGGATGTCACAGGATCCTCAACATCCACATGTGAACAAACAACAACAACAACAAAATTACATTTGTAAAGCACCTTTCACGTCAGGAGGACATCCCAAAGCACTGGACAGACAGAGTTACGGACCCGAGCTGGGGGTCAGGGTGGGGGAAGGGGGGCAGCAGGGAGATTGAAAGCGCGGTCGAAGAGAAGGATCTTGAGGTGGGTCTTGAAGGTGGTGAGGGAGGGGAAGAAATGGAGGGACTGCGGGATGGAGTTCCAGAGGGTGGGGGCAGAGTGGCAGAAGGCCCGCCTGCTGATAGTGGGGCATGCAAGGCGGGGGACATGAAGCAGGCCGGAGCCCACTGAGCGGAGGGAGCGAACAGGATGGCAAGGGGTTAGGAGGTTGGAGAGGTAGGGGGGAACAAGGCCATGGAGGGCTTTGAAGGTGAGGACCAGGATCTTGAACTGTATCCTCTGTGTGATGGGAGTGGAGTTGGGCGAGGATGGTGGTGATAGGGTCACGGAGCCCGGTGCGGGAGAGGACACGGGCTGCAGAGTTCCTGACTCAGGCAAGTCCACAGGTGCAGGCCAATCAGCCTGGCTCATCAACAGGGCTTGGAGTGGTAGTGGTCACTACAACAACAACAACTTGCACTTATATAACACCCTCCACACAGTGTAGCATCTCAGAGCGCTTAACAGTGGTGGATCCTGACTCCGATCTGGGTGGGGCTGGAGGTGGCTGTAAGCGCGGTCGAACAGGAAAGTCTTCAGGCAGGACTTGAAAGAGGGGAGAGAGGGGGCAAGGCGGAGGGATTAAGGGAGAGTGTTTCAGAGTGTTGGGGCCTAGTGGCTGAAAGCGCGACCTCCAATGGTGGGGCGGAGGGTACGAGGGACGAGCAGGAGCCGGGGCCAGTCAAGCAGAGGCGGATTGGGGAGTGAGGACCTTTGTCATGGCACCTTTGTCCTCACTCCCCACTAAGGGCAGGGACTCTTCCCACTCAGCTCCTGCAAGCCAAAGCCCTAACAGGTAGGGTGGTCCTAGCTTGACAAGAAGTGAGAAGCTTGCTTTCAATGAGAAGCTTGCTTTCAATGAGAAGCTTGCTTGAAAGCTTGCTTGCTTTCAATGAGAACCATACTTTTAATGGTGGATTTATCTGGTTAAAATCAGCAGAACCCCAACACACACTCTGGGGTTCCCAAACATTGTCTCTTGCTAACCTACACCCTCTCTCCAGAATTAGGAAAGTAGAGTGCATTTCACCAGGAAGAGGGAGTGAGTGCGCATTCCATTCCATTCCAGATACAGAGAAATTTCCATGTTGCTTTAGATACTCTGAAACATAGAGTGATGAGTTTCCAGGTGGATTTCAGACACCTGGCTGACCAAAATAAATGTGTGTGCTATGGAAAATCAAAACAAGACAGGCTGAAATACACACAGGATCTGCATCTGAAGCACAAAGGAACCTTTTCATTATGACTTTTAATTGCACTGCGGGAGAGGCTCTTTGAGGATTGAGGTTGACAAATAGGAACAAAGCAGACAAAACAATGAAGTTTGAATGGCTTGGTTGGGTCCCTCCTGCTGTTTAAAGGCTTTGATAAGGTTTTTGAGACACTCAGCTGACTAAAGCTGCCATATAAGTGCAACTTATTGCTAACAGTTCATAATGACGTGGAAAAANGAACTTACAACAACAACAATTTATATAGTGCTCTGCACGCGGAGCACTTAACAGTGGTGGAGCCTGATGCCGAGCCAAGGGAAGGGAGGAGGTGACTATAAGTCCAGTCGAAGATGAAGGTCTTCAGTCATGATCTAAAAGAAGTGAAGGAGTGGGCAAGGTGGAAGGACTGGGGGAGAGAGTTCCAAAGCTTCCAAACCTAGTCGCTGTTTGTGGGACATTGCTGCGATAAAGTGTGAGGAGGCTCTCGATGTTACTGTACGTGGCCCAGGTCTGGCCTTTGATCAGTAACACTCAACTGCAGTCACCAGAGCAGTTTTCCACCTGATCTGATGGATTGTGTGCACAGAGACACAATGCACAAGACCCCGGAAAAGGGTAGCAAAGGTGTCCCTGTTGTAGCCCTGATCCTCATGGCCACCTTTGGGTGTAGCCGCCTGAGGTGTGCCTGGAGCCCTGCTATGCTGGCAACAAATGCCACTACGTCCTGGGCTTCTACCTGTGCCCGGTGCTGAGAACAAGGGGTCTGGCAGAACTACCTTGGAACGCCCCACACAGCTGGAGCCAAAACTCATATCGTATGTAGAGAAATTTCGCCATCCAATCAATGAGTGGTCTGTGCGGCAGGTAGTCAAAACAGTTAGAAAGCAGGAGAGGGCAGCCCCGATCGGGAGGTACCCTGTGGCAACTGCAAGCCACATCTGGCAGAACACCACGTCACCGGCCCTGACCAACAACCATCAGGACCAACAACCATCAGCCAACCTGGCTGACGATAAAAGGGGCCCAACTTCCCCTCAGAGCTTTCATGCACAGTTGGGGTCTGGGCCAGTTAACACGTTGCCCTCGGGCTACTGCGGAGGCCAGGAGACTGTGGACCTCTTTCTGTTGTGTTGTTTTGTAAAGGCAGTTTGGAAACAGATGGAATGGATTCTCTTGCAGTTTGTCCCTGGGGACCCGCTGTCATGGCACTCGGTGCTGTACGGCCTCTTCCCGGGGACACACGGCGAGACCCACAGCGAGTGAGGCTGGAGGATCAGAAAAGGAGGCCCTTTGGCCAGTCTCAAAACCAGGTGTTCTTCTGGCTGAACGAGGGGATGGTGAGGGCCTGCCTCAGGCTCACGCACACTGGGATCAGGGACTATACACTGAGGGACAAGCTGAGGCTCAGCTCAGCCGCAGCAAAGACCAGGTGGGGCCTGACCGCCAGCTGGACCCACTCCTCCACTAGCCACATCAGCATCACATCCCCACGCGCCAGGGAGCCTCCCAGTGAGAGGGAGACATCAGGGCAGGTTTACTGCGTAACCCACCAGTGCACCCAAAACTGTGAATAAACGTGAGTAACCATGTAACGGTACAGAGGGACACTTGAGATGTTAACAAAGAGCGTCCCGTTAATGTATGTCTGACTGTCCCCCACCCCATAAAAGGGGGAGCGGCTGGGAGTGAGGTAAAGGCCTTATCAGGGGGTGTGAGGGCGCGCACATGGATTTAGTGTACATAGGGGCGACTCCCGATTGTCTTGAAGGTAACATCCCAAAATTATGTGTGCACATCCTGTGTGCTGTGAACCTGTCCACACTCCCTACTAAGAGGGGAGGGGAGGGTAGGGAAGGGGTACAAGACAGCAGAAGGGACCAAGGCTTCCCTGCCTCGGGGTTCTGCTGCAAAGGGCGGCCTGCAAAGAGGTGGGGAAGCCTTCACCAGTGTGGAGTGAGCAGAGAACCCCCCCCCCACCCCACCACTGAGTCTGTTGGTTCTGTAACAGGATAATAACACCTTGCATCTTCTCTTCTGTAATGGGTTTGATACTGATATTGTCTGAGACAAAACGTAAATATATATCAACAAATAAATATACATATTTTGTTTTAATAAAAAATTTCTGTGCACAAAATTAGCTGCTGCATTTATTCATAGAGTACAGTCACTGCACTTCACAGTAAAATCTTGTGAAGCGCTTCAAGACATCTTGACCACGTGATAATGAGCCACATCACACATAAGGATTTTGCTGTAATCTATCTTCTCATGTGATGTTGTGAGGTTAATTAATTCTATAGACTCTCTGCAACAAAATTTGCAAATATATCTATCTCACTATTGGCAATTTTCCCAATTGCTTTGCCTGAATTGGCTTTTATCATTCAAAGTTTATCTTTTTATATCCATTTAAAAAAAGCTTTTTTTATGTCTCTTGCTGACCACAGCAGCACGTGTGCTTCACAGTCGAGTATCTGAGAGGACAGTCAGGTTGGAATAGAGATTTATATACAAATTCATTGAACGCAGCAACTATTTTCAGTGAATGGACAAGTTCTGGCTTGCTTAACAATAGGCCCCATCCTTCAAAACAAACCCTTGTCTACATATACAAGAGCAATCAACATGCCTTTTGGAATTGTTGCCTGTGAGTGTTTAAGACAGGTCGAATTTTGCCAGGTAAATTGTAGCGTCTAAATTGCTCACTATGCATTCGAGACTGGATCTCTTGTACATGAGGCTGACGGATTACACACTAGGGCTTGGCACTGATGAATAAGCTTGCTTTCTCCCACCATCTATGGTTACACAATCTCTGAGGCATCACTGAGCGCACAGCTCCAGCTTCGATCATAGTCTGTCTCTTCTCAGGTGGAGTAGCTGTGGGTGTATTCGTGTGTGTACATGTGCTTGTGTGTCTGTGGAGGAAATGCAGCACCTTATCACGTAGTTGAGACGTCTCAAAGCACTTCACAGAAGTGACGTGGCTGTGTATTTTGTCGGCAAACATAGCAACCAATTTGCACACAGCAACATCCCACAAGCAGCCAGGAAGTGAATGACTAATTTTATCCTCCCCCACTCACCCTGCACCATCACCACCAGCCTTCCTCCCATTCTCTAACATGTGCCAATGTAGATGTTAATGGCAATGGGGGGTAAGGACAGGGCAGGGTGTGGCGAAACACACAGATAAACCAGCGTGTGGCAATCTGCAACTCATCTGTCCAAAAATGACAGATTGAATGTGTGGTTTTGAGAATCTCTCCTTGTATCCAATACAATGCATTAAACTCCGTACTCCCACCACACCAGCTCTTGACAGGCTCCACTGGCTCCCTATCACCCGTGTTGTACGTCACTGTGGCAGTGATAGCTTCCCATCCAGCCTCAGACCCGAAGGTTACATTAAGGCGAGATTGCAGAGGGAATACTACCTGCATTAGTCACCACGTTCATCAGAGAGGATGGTGGAGGGGGGGAAACTGGTGATTTCATTCGAACACAATTGTTTTGAGTGAATAATAATAATAATAATCCTTGCAACTTATCACATCTTCAACAATAATTCTAATAATTCTAAGCACCACCTATTTGATTTGTGTTGGGTCTTTCCCTTGTTAAATTCCACACACTTGCAAGATCTGCTCAGCTCACCTTCTCTCCCACATCAAGCTCCTCCAGCCAAGCTTCCCCTATCCTCACCTCACTCCATTGTCTCCACATCATCCAAGGCCTTTAAGATGCTCGTCCTTCAAATGCCTTCCTGGCCTTCCCTCCGCAATCTCATGTGATCTTACTGACATTGCAGGGCGCAATTGACTTCCATGTTTCACCAACAAATTATACAGTCACTCCACCTTACAGTATATTCTGTGAAGCACTTTGAGACATCTCAATGATGTGATAAGGCGCTATATCAAATTCAAGGATTATTATTGTTATTATTCCCTCTTATCCATCAACTCTAGCCTCCTTCATGTCCCCAGCCTGCTCCACCCTACCTTTGATGTACAAGCCTTCAGCCATTTTGCCCCCACTCTCTGGAGCTCCCTCCCTGATCCCTTCGGCTCACTCCTTGTCCCCGTGCCCTCCAAACGCTCTTAAAAAACATATCACTTCAACAGTGTTTTAGGTCAAACATCCTGAAATTCTCTTCTCCTCCCCATTGCCTCTGTCAAGTGAATCTTATCTGAAAGGTGCCATTTCGGTGCAACTTGTTGCAATGTCACATGATGGTTCTGGACAAATTTTGTTTTGTTAACAGATCCACAATGTGAAAAAAAACAACACACGACACTGGAACCATCACACCACCAACCACTCCCTCTCCCTCACATACACACATTCAGAACAGTGAGAGGACAGAAGACCAAGGTCCATTCAGTTCACCTTACACCATCCTGGTAGTTGCTCACACATCTCATGTCCCAAACTATATACTGTATCCCCAGATATTATTTCCTAAAATAAATCTGTCTCATTTGCTTTGAAAGAATCAACACTTTCTGCTTCCACCGTCTCTTGGGAGCCTGTCCCATACATTTACTACTCGCTCACTAAAGTAGTGACTCACTCACTGTAACTCCTTTGCTACTCCTACTCACCCGACAAGTGAAGGTGGAGAGATTTGGGTACTGATTTCTTAAACTTTTCAAACTGTGGTTGTGGGTGTTTTTTTGTTATTATTACAGTTCTGAAATGAACGGGGCAGCCACACAGCAAGTCCAGAGTACACGTCAACTTGGAGTCAAGCCCCAGAAACAGTTTGGCAGCTTATATCTCAGACAAACATGGAAAATAAACCTGCTCCTGAGTTAGCGTCACATGCAGGGCAGCGATGTTTGTTTGAAATGGCTTCTCAGGCCGGGAGCCATTGCTCTGTCCCAGACACAGAGAAAGAAGCTCACACAACCCACGCCCTGAATCTCACTTGCTGTACAGCTGCCCAGTGCAGTGATAATGCTGCAACAATGAATGAGTGCAATGCTGAGCTCCACTGGCGTGTGCATTGCAAGCAATGGGTTCACTGCTGCCCTCATCTTTTATTATAATGTTATCAGGATTAACTTGGTGTCGTCCCTCACAGGAGAATCAGGCCTCCGACTGGGAAAAAGGGAAAATTTTCCCCACAAAACATACAGTCACTCCACTTTACAGTATCTCCTCCTGCCCTCCACCCTTCCCGATCCCGACCCCCAGCTCAGATCCGAAACATTGTTCAGCATCTTGGACGTGAAAGGCACTTTACACATGTCATTTTGTTGTTGTTGTTCTTATTATTGTATCAAATGTAAGAATTATTATTATTACTTTCTTTTGATCGTGATTACGGTCACCTCCCCCTCCCTCTCACCCTGGCTTGCTATCAGACTCCGCCACTGTTTAGCGCTCCGGGACACTACCCCCCATGACGGGCGCTGTGTAAATACAAGTTGTTCTTGTTATTAAAATCTACAGACAATAATAATAATAATAATCCTTGCATTTGATATAGCGCTTTTCACGTCGGGAGGACGTCCCAAAGCGCTTCACAGAACACACTGTAAAGTGAATTGACTGTATATTTGTGGGCGAACGCGTCAGCCAATTGCGCACAGCAATGTCCCACAAACAGTCGTAGATTGAAAATGACCCATTTATTATTGTTTTTGGTTTTGGAGGGATTATTATTAGGCTCTGTGTGGAGTAAGGAAACTTGCCCGAGGTTTCGCCCTCTGCCTGGGATTGAACTCAGGTCTCTCGCTTGCAAAGCGAGTGCTCTAACCACTGAGCTACAGGACTCCACAAGATGATGATTCTCTCCTGGGGTTTGTAACCCACCTTTCCTAACCCTAACTCTAACCCTAATCCCCTCCCCTCCTCCTCCCCCTCACCTCCCCACTCTCCTCTTCCTCCCCTCCCCTCCTCCTCCCCCTCACCTCCCCACTCTCCTCTTCCTCCCCTCCCGCTCCCTCCTCCCCCTCCCCTCCTCCCCCTTCCCTCCCTTCCTCCTCTCTTTAAGGCACTGATACTTGCTGGGGTTTGAGGGTTCCAGGGGCACAAATCAGAAATTCACCAAACGTAGGATGATAGAAAATACTGGGTGAGTGTAGGAGGTTGTGGGTCACACCCAACAATAGCAACAACAAATGACAAATTAGGCAAGGCTTGTATATCACCTTTCCCATCAGGAGGATGTTCCAAGGCGCTGAAGACAAAACCGAAAACAAAACAGTTTTTACAATTTTTTAAAAAAGGTTTATTTTGAAAAGGAAGCTCTACTTTGTCGTGTCGTGGTTAGAGCACTCGCCTCGCAAGTAAGAGGACCTGGGTTTGATTCCCGGGCAACTCGAAACCTTAGGCAAGTTTCCTTACTACACACAATCACCTCTGTTTATTTAACAGGAAGTAGGAACCCGGTTGTTAGTCGATTGGTGGATCGCTTTTTTGGGGATAATAATCCTTTCCACAAAAAAAATGTGTCCCTCAATCCACGACTCTTTGTGGAACATCAATGGTGGGATGGAGACAGTGTGGGCCCAGCATTTATGCAGCAGCCTTTACATGGAGCAGTGTCTTGGAGCATTTAACAGTGCCTGACGCTGAGTCCCGGGAGAGGCGAGGTGACCGTAGGCACGGTCAAAGAGGAAGGGCAGTGGACTAGAATGAGAGGAGCGAGGGTGTGACAGGAGCCTGGGGCTGCAGGAGATTTCACTAGATCCGAGGCCGCGGATGCTCTCAATATTACAAGCTCAATTTTGAAGGACACGTAGATAAGCCAAAGCCTCTCTCACTCTCTGCCTTTTACCTTTTGCAACTTTAAAATGCAGATAAGAGCCATTCTCACTCTGTAGGAAGCAGAACATCCCTCATGAATGATTAAAACAGTTGAAGGTATCTGTTAATGGTGTAATTGATAAGCTGTATTAAGTAGTTAATTCCGGACATCAATTTTAATTGAATTCCCCACATTGTGAGGGCAGAGGAAGTGAATTCCATCTGTCCAGGTTATTAGGCACTTTCTTCAATAAGCTTTTAAAACGTAAAAGTTAAAAGCACTTCAAAGTTTTACACTCGCAAATTACTTTGTGCCAATGTCCCTCGAGGAGCTACAGATAAACATAACACTTTTTTAAAGAAATTTAGTTGATTGTTAATCGATTGGCTGATTGCTTATCGGGGGTAATAATCCCCCAAAACAAAATGTGGTCACTCAATCTACAACTGCACGTGGGACACTGCTGTGGACAATTGGCTCCTGGATTTGGGCACAAAATACACAATCAATCCACTTTACAGTATATTCTGTGAAATGTTTTGAGACATCTCAATGATGTGATAAGACGTTTTACCTCCACCCTCCTGACTACAACTCCCAGCTCGGCTCCAAAAACGAATGACTGTCCAGCGCCCTGGGACGTCTTTCCGACTTGAAGGGGGCTATACAAGTGTAATTTGTTGCTGTTTATCAAAGCACCTCTACCCCCTCTACCCCACCCCCCCACCCCAACATTTTACCTTTGCCATGAATTTGCCTGACACGTATGGCAACCCATCACCATGCTTACAGAGTATCCAAATCAGTCTGAAGTTCAACATATGTCTGACAACAACACCTTGCACTGATACAGAGTCCCTCACGAAGGGCAGCGTCACAGAGCGCTTGTAAAGCACAACGCCAAGCCAGAGGTAGAGGGGAGGTAACCATAGATACGGTCAAAGAGGAAGATCTTCAGGCTCAACCTGAAGATGGGGAAGGAAGGGGCAAGGCAGAGGGATAGAACCATAGAATTATACAGCACAGAGGAGGCCATTCAGCCCATCGTGTCTGTGCTGCTCTTTGAAAAGAGCTTCCAAATCAACCCCACTCCCCCGCTCTCTCCCCATAGCCCTGATCAACCCCACTCCCCCGCTCTCTCCCCATAGCCCTGACCAACCCCTCCCCGCCTCTCCATAGCCTGATCAACCCCACTCCCCCGCTCTCTCCCCATAGCCCTGATCAACCCCACTCCCCCGCTCTCTCCCCATAGCTCTCATCAACCCCACTCACCCGCTCACTCCCCATAGCCCTGATCAATCCCACTCCCCCACTCTCTCCCCACAGCCCTGATCAACCCCACTCCCCCGCTCTCTCCCCATAGCCCTGATCAACCCCACTCCCCCGCTCTCTCCGTAGCCCTGCAAACTTGTCCTCCCCAAATAATTTTCTACTTCGCTCTTAAAAGTTGTTATTGAATCGGCTTCCACCAGCCTTTCACGCAATGATTCCAGATCCCAATACCTCGCTGTGTGAAAAAATGTCTCCTCACCTCCCCTCTGCTTCTTTTAACAGTATTTTAAATCGGTGTCCTGGGGTTACCGACCCACCCACCAGTGAAGAGTGTTCCAGAGTTTCTGCGCGTAGTGGCTGAAAGTGCGGCCACCAATGGTGGAACGGAGGGCACGAGGGACAAGCAGGAGGCCAAAGCCACTCGATCGGAGGTAGCATGTTGGGGAGTAAAGCAGGTCAGAGAGGTAGGCAAGTGCCAGGGATGAAGGATTTGAAGACACTTACACATGGCAATTTTCATGCTTAAAATGGAATGCTCACTCTCTCACTGGAGAGACACTTCCTGCTTACCTAAATCTGGCAAGTGTTAGGCGCAGGTTAGCAAGAGCCAAGACTTGGGGACCCCAGAGCGTGCATTGTGGTAACTGCTGGAGTCTAATCAGCTAAACCCGCACAGCTTGGCCATTGATATCACTGTCCAGCAAGTCCACCACTAACC
Organism: Callorhinchus milii; assembly: GCF_018977255.1. Lineage (NCBI taxonomy): Eukaryota > Metazoa > Chordata > Chondrichthyes > Chimaeriformes > Callorhinchidae > Callorhinchus > Callorhinchus milii. The sequence goes on along the minus strand of NW_024704748.1, from coordinate 144,739 downwards.
TGGCTCAGGAACCGGACTAGAGACCAGCACAGAGGGCTGATTCAAATCTGATATTTGGTTGTCAAACATGTCAATTTGGAGCCAGCTCAGCCTCACGTAGCCTTGCCTAATCCCCCATCCTCGTCTGGGAGGATATCGTAATTAATTTGCAGCCCCACAAAATATGAAATCTTTCAGAATAAATCTCAATAGAATAGAAAGTGTGCCTCCTCCATCCACCTCCCATACATACAGACATCAGAGCAACACAACTCTGACTCTCTGAAAACCTTTAATCTCTCTTTCTCAGTTCAGATTGGATTTTTTTCCTAATCTGCAGCAATTGTTTCAATCCCCTTAATGCCCATTTTATCTCTTGATCATTAACATCTTGATCATTAACATCATTAACATTAACATTTATGGTTCTCGTTCAACAAAGGCAGTGCCTGCGATTGCCAGCCCCACTTCCCTCCGCCTCGCGATTTTACCATCAAAGTCATTGAACGCAGCCACCCTCCCCCTCTCCTCCATGGTTCTCCTGTTAATGACAGGACAGTCTTTCAGTCGGACAATATTACAGTGTCTCAGTTGATGGATTTTCCTGTGAAATGCTGCTGGGTTCTGGGCAGTGCAACAGTGTCCAGCAAGTCCAGGGGAAATTGGCAGTGAATAGATGGGGCTTTGTGGAGTCCTTTAGCGTAGGGTCCCTCTCCTCTTGGCTCGTTGTCAGACTCTGCCACTGTGAAGGCTGTATAAATTGAAGTTGTTGCGCAAGCCAAAGACCTGGGTTTGATTCCCGGGCAGGGTGAAACCATAGACAAGTTGCCTTACTCCACACGCCTGTGTTTACCAGCAGTAAGTAGGAACCTTGGTCGATTGGCAGATCACTTTGTGGGGGTAATAATTCCTTTTTTTAAAAAAAATTGGTCACTCAATCTTTGGCTGTTTGTGGGATGCTGCTGTGTGCAATTGGCTGCCACGTCTTGCCCCCAAAATACAGTCACTTCACTTTGCAGTCTATTCTGTGAAGGGCTTTGAGACGTCTCAATGATGTGATAAGGAACTGTATCAAATGCAAGGATTATTATTATTGTTAGACATGATAATAATAATTCTTGCATTTGATATAACGTCATTATTGTTATTATTATTATTACACGAATGAGCTGCTGTGGTGAGGAGACAATATCCGCAGCAGAGATGAATGGCCTCCATCTGCTCTCATTACAAGAGATCAGTGCGTTGTGGTATGAGCGAGGCCGGGTGGGGGAGCAAGGCTGAGGGGGTTGAGGCCAGGGGGTGGAGTGAGGGCAGGGGGTGGAGTGAGGGCAAGGGGTGGAGTGAGGGCAGGGGGTGGAGTGAGGGCAGGGGGTGGAGTGAGGGCAGGACGGGGCAGAAGGCTAGTGAGAGAGTGGGGCAGCGGGAGAGTGTGGGCAGGTGATACTGGTGGGAGGTCTCGGGGAGCAAGGGCAGTGGAGTGAGGACCGGGCATGGGCGGGGGAGCAGGAGTCGGTTCAATCCAGGCATGGAGGCTCCTCTTTTTCCTAAATCTCTCGCTTGAACCAACTGGCAAAACTGCATGATCTTGTTTCCGTGCATCAATTCCAAAAATCAGGACAAGTCTCAATTTTTATATTAAAGTAACCAAAAAACAACAGTTAGCATTTAATTATTCAGTTCTCAAGTATATTGTAGACTGAGGGGCCAGTAATACAAATAGGGAACCAATAGGAATTAATAAGAATTAAGTGAGAAAACCTCACCAGCTCTGTTCAAAGTTAAACTTCAATGAAGCGTTAGGGTGGTAGCATTGATCAGGAACTGTGGGATGAGATCAGGAAGACTACTAGTAGTTGTACATTTTAACTTGCCAGGAATTGAGTGGGATAATAATGTGTCTACTCGTATTATAGGGAAGACATTTCTAGAGTTAAAGGAAGAGTATTTTATGACTCAGTTTGTAAAGGAGCCAACAAGGGGAAATAACATCTTCAATTTGGTTATGAGTAACAGGGATAATCAAATCTCCAACATAGAGATGGGTGAGGGATGAAGCAACAGTGATCATAATGTTGTCACATTTGGTATTACACAGATCAATGAAATTATAAAAACCAAAACAAAATTGCCTGGTTGGACAGGGCTATAAAGCGACTCATAAAAGAGGGGAAACAAAGCATTTAAGGCCGTGAAGGAAAATGGCAGAGAGGAAAGACAGACTCATTACCAGAAGGCAAAGAAAAAGTTTTAATTGAACATGGCAAGCGATGTGAAGGACAACAATAAAAAGTTTTTAAGTTACATTAAGAGTAAAAGAACAATGAGGGATGGAATAGGGCTATTCATAGAATCAAAGAATTATACAGCACAGAAGGAGGCCATTCGTCCCATCGTGTCTTTGAAAATAGCTTCCAAATCAACTCCACTCCCCCACTCTCTCCCCATAGCCCTGATCAACCCCACTCCCCCAGTCTCTCCCCATAGCCCTGATCAACCCCACTCCCCCACTCTCTCCCCATAACCCTGATCAACCCCACTCCCCCACTCTCTCCCCATAACCCTGATCAATCCCACTCCCCCGCTCTCTCCCCATAGCCCTGATCAACCCCACTCCCCCACTCTCTCCCCATAACCCTGATCAATCCCACTCCCCCGCTCTCTCCCCATAGCCCTGATCAACCCCACTCCCCCGCTCTCTCCCCATAGCCCTGATCAACCCCACTCCCCCGCTCTCTCCCCATAGCCCTGATCAACCCCACTCCCCCGCTCTCTCCCCATAGCCCTGATCAACCCCACTCCCCCGCTCTCTCCCCATAGCCCTGATCAACCCCACTCCCCCGCTCTCTCCCCATAGCCCTGCCAATTTGTTCTCCCCTAATAATGATCTACTTCTTTCTTAAAAGTTTTTAAGATCCTTCAGAGGATCCAGTTCAAGATCCTGGTCCTCACATACAAAGCTCTCCATGGCCTCGCCACACCCTACCTCTGTGACCTCCTAACGCCCTACCAACCCGCCCGTTCCCTCTGCTCAGCCGGCTCTGGCTGCTCCACGTCCCCTGATCCACCTGCCCCACCATTGGCGGGAGAGTCTTCAGCCACTTTGCCCCCAATCTCTGGACTTCCATCCCCCAGTCATTCCACCTCGCCCTCTCCTTAGCCTCCTTCAAGTCCTGCCTCAAGACCCTCCTCTTTGACCATGCCATCGGCCACCCCCTCTTCCCCTTCTCTCCCTTCTCCCCCCAACCCCAGCTCGGGTCTGAAATGCTGTCATTGTCCAGCGCCTTGGGATGTCCTCCCGACATGAAAGGTGCTATACACATGTAATCTTTTTGTTGTTGATGTTGTTGTTGTTATCGAAGCAGCTTCCACCAGCCGAAAGGCAATGCATTCCAGATCCGAACAACTCACTGTGTAAAAAAATGTCTCCTCACCTCCGTTTCTTTTAACAGCTATTTTAAATCGGTGTCCTCGGGTTACCGACCCACCCCCCAGTGGAAATAGTTTCTTCTTGTTCACCCTCTCAAATCCCCTCATCATTTTGAAAACTTCTATTAAGATTCCTCTTAACCTTCTCTGCTCCAAGGAGATAATCCCAGCTTCTCTTGCCTCTCCTGATAACTGAAGCCCCTCATCCCTGGTACCATCCTGGTAGTGTTGCAGAGGCAAGTTGTGACAGTACATATCACTACCAGCATGACTGCTAAACAACTGTGCAGACATATAGTAAACAAATCCCAAGGGCCAGATCCTTGGGAATTGGGCAGATCAATGGCAGATGCAATTCAATGTAGAGAAATGGAAAGTGCTTCACATGGTGACAAAAATTCCAGAAAGGGATTATTATTTAAATGATAAGAAAATAGTCTGTACAGAAAATGAAAAGGACCTGGGGATCCTGATTGATAATAAATTGAAGCTATCGCAACAGTGCTTGTTAAGCAGTGAGTGAAGCAAACCAAATGCTAGGCTGTATTAAAAAGGCAATATTGAGCTGAAATAGTGGGGTAATCCTGCCACTTTATAAATCACTGGTGCGACTGGTGTGTGCAGTTCTGGTCATCGCAATATAAAAAGGATAGTGCAGCGATTAAGAGGAAACAGAGGAGGGCAACCAACATGATTGAAGGGATGGAGGGATTGACTATGAGAGGCGATTAGAAAAACTGGGCATATTCACGCTGGAGACGAGAAGGTTGAGGGTTGATATGATTACAGTCTTTAAGATTCTGAAAGGAATAGATCATGTCGACCAAAATAAGCTGTTTTATCTTGTACTGAACAGTAGAACCAGAGGACAAGGCCTGCGATTGAAGGGGGTGGATTCAGAACAAATTGCGGGAACACTACTTCAGTGAGCGAGTAGTAAACTTATAGAACAGGCTCCCGAGGGAGACGGGGGAAGCAGAAAATATTGTTTGTTTCAAGAACAAATTAGATAACAAATTAGATATCTGTATCTGGGGATACAGTATATAGTTTGGGACATGACATGTAAAGTCGCCAGGCTGGTGGAAAGTGAACTAGATGGACCTTGGTCTTCTTTCATCAGCAAATTCTTGTGTTTTTATTATGAGGAGCATGCATAACTCAGATCAAAATGCTTGTTTCTCCCACTCACTGTGCTGCGGGTAAAGCACCTAATTCCACCAAATCAAGTTTACGGTGTTGGAGTTTATCAGCACCTTCGAGAGCTTTCACACATATGTACAGAGTGGGGAACATTGAGGCCACTGTTTAGACACTGTAAACGCCCAATGTAACACTGTTTGTGCATATCATTGTCTGGGATTGTTTACAACTTCCTGATTAACACAAACGTGTAAATAACACTGCGCTTGTTCTACAATCTAAAGGCCAAACTTCCTTCCACCTGTTCTCACCCGGCCTGTGCAAACGTTGTATCTTCGATTTAAGAGCGCACAGGATTGTGGAAAATTTACCTATAAAAACACACAGTCGCTACATTTTACAGAGAATCCTATGAAGCACTTTGAGAGGTCCCCTTGACATGAAAAACTCTATAATCCCTTAGTTTAGTGGTTACAGCATTAGGCTCGCAAGAGAGAGGACACAAGTTTGATTCCTGGACAGGGTGGAACCTTAGGCAAGTTTCTTTACTCCACGTGCCTCTGTTTACCAGCAGTCAGTAGGAACCCGGTTGTTAGTCGATTGATGGATCGCTTTCCGGGGGTAATAATCCCTCAAAATTTCTTTTTAAAAAAATTTGGTCACTAAATCCACGACTGTTTGTGGGGCACTGCTGTGCGCAATTGGCTGCCATGTTTCACCCATAAAATACACAGTCAATCCATTTTACAATATATTCGGTGAAGCTCTTTGAGACGTCACAACGAAGTGATAAGGCACTATATCAAATTCAAAGATTATTATTATCTAATAAATTCTTGAATTCAGCCTTAATTTAGAAGCCAATTTCTTTATTTTTTACAAAAGTGCAGAAAAAACAGCTTCCAAATTACGAATCATCACATTAATTTTTCACAATCAGCAACTGTTGCTTTTCCTCTTGCCCCAACTTCACCATTTTTAAGGCACGATGGTCTTACACAGGAAAACTAGCTGGAATTTCAGGCTTCTGGATTTCATGTAAACTCCTGAATACCCTCCTACCTCTCTGTCCTCCCTCATCTCACCCACCCAAACCCCCCCTCCCTCACACTCAGGTCCTGATCCCAGATTGTTCAGCACCTTGGGACGTTCTCATGATGTGAAAGGCTCTTTACAAATGCAATTTTATTGTTGTTGTTTGGTGTTGAGTTTAGTCTGTAGCACTTTCACCTCAGAGTTAGGTCATGGGTTCTTCAAACCGGCACTTTTAACTCGTACAGTCTGGGCTCTCACTCCAGTGCAGACATGGGTGACAGGTTGGGGGGGGGGGTGGGTGGGGTTGGGGGGTGGGTTGGCTTAGTTAGCACAACAGGGTCTGAAGTGCTGTCCTTCAGATGAGACGTTAAACTTTAAAGATTCCATGGCACTATTCGAGAAATAATTCCCAGTGTCCCAGCCAACAATGCAACAGATAAAATTGGTCATGAGGCTGGAACGTGAATCACAGAGGATGCATCCTCAACAACATAAAGTGCATTATATATCAAATGCAAGATTTATTATTATATAAATAGATTGAAGTGTGATGTGGCTTTCATTTTAATTCTTGGTTTCCCTTTTCTTCATTATTTCAGTGTGACTGTGTGCCATTAAATACTAAAGCTAAAGCAGTGCAAGCAAGAGCTTTGTGTCTCACGGAAAGGCATCATGAATGGGTAGATACAACCCCAGGATACATTGATGTGGAACATTTCACTGCAGGATGACATCTCAAAGCTCTTCATACAACAAATCACAAGTCGCTGGGAACACTCAGCAGGTCAGGCAGCATCTATAGAGAAAGGAAAGTAAGTCAATGTTTCTGGTCCATGACATGAGTCTTCCCAGCGATCTTTGCTTTTGTTTCAGATTTCCAGCATCTACAGTATTTTGCTTTCCACTTTACAGTATATTCTGTGAAGCACTTTGAGACGCCTCAACATAAAGTGGATTATATATCAAATGCAAGGATTATTATTATATAAATATGCCCTATTAATTGAGGCACAAGAGCAAGAGTTTTTATAGGTGAATTTTCCACAATTCTGTGCGATCTGAAATTGAATTTCAATTTACTCCACAGCTGTCTGTGGGACGGACGTCACCGCTGAGCACAAAGTGGCTGCCACATTTAGACCACAAAATACACAAGTCACTACACTTTACAGTGTATCCTGTGAAGCGTTTTGAGACGTCTCGATAACATGGTAAGGTGCTATATCAAATTATTATATTACCTCCCTCGTTTCCTCCCTCCCTCAGTAGATCTGAACCACCTTCCAGCCTTTTAATGGTATCAGTGATTTCAAAATGACAATGTACTGTCCAAATGCATTCAAGTCAGACAGTGGTAAAGCTTTGAATCAGCATCAATAATTCAGCTAAGCGTTGATATTCCTGATCACCACCTCACACTCATTTTCAAATCCTTTCATGTCCTGGCACCTCCCTCCCTGTGTGAGGGGCACAGTGTAAATATAGTAAGTGTGTAAGTGAAGTGAGTGGAAAGAAAAAAAAAGGTTTCATCACTCGAGGCATTAACTACTTTGCACCCATGACAATGATTGTCAACAGCTGAGTCTGTCTGTACAGTTCAGCGTGAACCAGAACCTCATTAACTATCATGTTGTTGAGATATCTCAAAGCTCTTCCCAGAATATTAAGTGAATTGACTATTATTCTATGGGTGAAACGTGGCAGCCAATTTTGCACAACAGTGTTCCACAAACAGTCTTGGATTAAGTGACCATTTTTTTTTGAGGAATTATTTCCCCCGGAAAGCGATCCACCAATCGACTAACAACCGTGGTTCCCACTTACTGCTGGTAAACAGGTGTGTGGATTAAGAAAATTTGCTTATGTTCTGCCCAAGAATCCAACTCAGGTCCTCTTGCTTGCCAGGCGAGTGTGCTAAACATCACACTACAGGATTCCGAGCTAAAGGCTGCTGGGGAGAGAGGGGGTCATGAAGGAGGCTGGATGGTGGGTGGGTGAGGGGTGTGAAGATTTCTGATTTGATGTACCTAACTCAATAAATAACCGGTCTGTTTGCTTTCACTGTGCATCGTGAGCGCTATTGTTTTGCCTGCAGGCCGCAGCTCCTGGTACATTTCCCGATATTGGACGTGGTTCAAACCATTGGAAGAGTGCCCTATCCTGCACATGTTTGACCTTTCTATTTCCCTTCCTCACCAAATGGCCTCCTTCTGTGCTGTAATATTCTATGATTCTAAGAAGTGCTGTTTTGAGCCAAAACATTGGACATGAACACCTTGTCAGATCAGACTGACTCAAGTGAAGACTTCAATCAGAGAGGGAGAGAGGTGGAGAAATATGCTTGTCAAGGTTATGGTGAAAAGTGGGATTAAAAAGATCTACCAATTGGCACCACCAGCTTGATGGCCTGAATGGCCTCCTCCTGTTCCTTTCTGCCCCCTATGTAATGACACAGACACACAAAATAACCAATTCCTGAATTAGCAAGTAAAATTATTTTAATGCACTTTAGATTACTGATGAAATTAGTGATTCTGAAAAATATTACAAAAGGCAAACCCGTGCTACAATACACTGTAAAAACATTTACATTAGGGTTTTTTACTACCATAAAAACATTATAAAAACCTGCACTAGTTATCAGCATTTTTTTTAATAAAAACGTCTACCCAAAAACCATGCACAACACTGCAGTTCTGCATTGTGTCTGGATTGACAGAGGGGTGGCAAGAGAAGAGGTAAAATGTTCAAGTGTGTGTGTGTGTGTGTGCTGGGAGGGAGAGAAGTGTGTGTGTGTGGGGGTGGGGGGGCGGCGGGGAGGTGTGTGTGGGGTGGGGAATGAGCATTGCTCGTGCGCAAGAGAAGAAGTTGAACTACAAAAATGTTGAGCTAGATTGCTACTGTACTAGATAGTGATTCAAAACCTTAGCCTTTTACTTTCTTTTAATGTTCAAAAGAAAAAAAAGTGGTACAGAGAGCTAGAGTATTGGCTTTAACACTTCTGATGCTGGACAGCAGGTGGTGATGGGGGGGGGGGGAGAAAGGATGTTACTCTCCACACCAGCCCATTAGAATAACAAAACTGGTAAGTCATGGGTCTGATAATCTGCCTTACAGACTGGCAAGTGAATGACTTCATGGTTTCACTCTTGTCGATGATTCTTTGAGGATTTCATTAGCTCAAAGTCTTGTTCGCTTCCAGAACGAATGCCAAACAGGCGTCAACATTTTGGTGCCTGAAAAGCAACTGTAAACATAATAAACACATCCCATGGCACTGACAAACACCTGCGCTGGTGAAACTCAGCTCCTCAACCTGAGCCCACGATTGGACAATTGCCCAACATGAGGAACGACATCCATCTTTCTGAACGAGAGGCTATAGCGAGCCTCCTGTCTGCTTGTGCAGGTGGATGTTAAAAAAAACACGACGGGGACAGAGAAGGGAGTTTTGCCCAGGTGACAATCCGCGCTCCACATATTAAAATTGATCATCACTTCATGGCTGCTTATGGGACGCTGCTGTGTGCAAATTGGCTGCTGCGATCTGTTAGCATTGCTAAACTGGCAAGAGATGGGTTTGATAAATCCATCTTTCATGCTGGTAAATGAATGAATTCACAGCTTCAAAATGCAGTCACTACTACACTTTACCTGAGATGTCGTGATGTGAAAGGGGCCATATCAAATGCAAGGATTATTATAATATCCTGGCCTCCCAAGTTCCTCAACTACAGAGAGATGTTAAAATAATTATTCAAAACAATAACAAGTGACCTGTGGTCATTCTGCAATAAACAGAAACATCTCATGTCTTGTACGGCTTCAGAGCAGTAGCACTTATTATCACTTTGTTCTTGTTTGTGATAAAAATAGTTTGGGACACAACCTGTCATGTGATTTCCAAGATAGTAGAAGGCCAACTTGATGGACCTTGGTCTTCTCTCACCCTCGCAAATTCTTATGGAAGGCTATTTAATACAACAACTTTCATTTCTATAGAACCTTCACACAGCGCAGCGTCTCGGAGAGCTTTTCACAGGGACTACTTAATAATTGTGGCTGTCATAAGAGAGGCCTGCTGATGGCAGTTCCTGCACAAGAGCAATGCCATGTGCAGTTACCCCGGTCAGTGCAGGGTTGGGGGCAGAGCAGAAATAGCTAACAGGGCAACGTTTAGCTTCAGTGTCCCTGGGCTTGAGGGGAGGCGAGAGGGGGGGGGGGGGGGGGGGGGGGGACAAACAACTAAGCCAATGTAAGCTTACCAGAAAGTTATTTTAAACATGTGGATTTTAAACATGTAGAGTGGGTGGAGAAAGGAGAGAGAAAATAAACAAAATAATTTAGATTACATTTCTAAAGACTAAGTAATTACGCAAAATTAACATTTGAAAATGACTGTGGTGTACAACATAGCAAAACAAGTGGAAATAACACGATGATACAATCAATGTATCACCAACCAGAAAAAGTTAAACTCGCCACAAGACCTGAACCTCTTATCTCCTTCCTCCGCCACACTCTCCCACTTTGATTAATTCATTTAAAAATTCAATTTTCTGATGAAAAAGATATAAAAGTACAAAACTAGTCAGTCAGGACTAATACAAAATAAGTTTCCTGCAAATGCAACTCATCTCTGTCCTGATCTGCACATTCACTGGCTTGTAGTTTAGTGCTGGAGTCAGCAGTGGAGTTGACGGATACAGCAAGCATGGTCACAGCTACAAGAAACCCTGATAATATGGGCGACAGGTCTTCTCTCCCCACACGGTTGTCATTAAGGTACTAGTTACACAGTGAGCTAAAATAAGAGGAACAATCAACACAGTCTCCAGTTTAATTGGAATGGATTTCCTGTGTTTTTTTGCTTTTAAAAACAACTGCCTTTCATTTTGCAATGGCTACACAGTTATCCTTCCTATATAAAAACACAAGTGTGCTACTGCAAATTCAGCTTGGTGAGCTTTACAAGATGCCACACAGCAGCGGGACTGTCAACGTGTTACTGCAGAGGGCTCTCGAATGCCGATTCGGGTACAATAGTGATTCTCAGTTTTTTCTCGGGCCAGTTATACTCCTTTGGCAGTTTCAGCTGTGAAAAAAAAGAGCGAGAGTGTAACTTTTAAAAGGGGGGGAAAACTATAACTATTAAATTTCAAGGTACATTCTGTGTATCTTGTAATTTAAAGTACAGGGTGTCCACAAAGTCCTGTTACCCCCATGTTTTTTTTCTACAGTTCACTGACTGACAATGAAACATGTAGGAGAATGTTGACAACTGTATTTATTTGCATTCAGTACAAGTGTTTAATTGCATTTAGATGTCCAGAGGATGGGTGTGAGTGAGTGAGAAGATAATGATCGGTCACAGTGTTCAGTGCCACATCTTCTGTAACTTGGTTGGAGTGAGGAGGGGAAATGTATCTGTGACAGGTTGTTTCACCTCCTCCATCATCTCATATCACTGTTTAGTGACATGGGGGTAACAGGACTTTTTGGACAAAGACTTTCCTGAATTACAGATATTCAACAAGTCAAATGAAACCACCTGCCCTCCACCCCTCCTGATCCCAACCCCCTGCTCGGGTGCAAATCCTTGACTGTCCTGAGCCTGGGAACATCCTCCCAACGTGAAATGCGCTATACAAATATAATTTCATAAACTCATAGAGAATTATACAGCACAGAAGGAGGCCATTCGGCCCAATGTGTCTGTGCTGGCTCTTTGGAAAGAGCTTCCAAATCAACCCCACTCCCCCCCTCTCTCCCCATAGCCCTGATCAACTCCTTTCCCCCCGTTCTCTCTCCATAGCCCTGATCAACCCCACTCCCCTGCTCTCTTTCCCCATAGCCCTGATCAACCTCACTCCCCTGCTCTCTCCCCATAGCCCTGCAAACTTGTCCTCTCCAAATATATCTATTTACTTCCTCTCTTGAAAGTTGTTATGGAATCGGCTTCCACCAGCCTTTCAGACAATGCATTCCAGATCCCAACAACTCGCTGCGTGAAAACATTTCTCCTCACCTCCCCTCTGCTTCTTTTAACAGCTATTTTAACTCGGTGCCCTCGGGTTACTGACCCTCCCGCCAGTGGGAAAAGTTTCTCCTTGTTCACCCTATCGAATCCCCTCATCATTTTGAAATCTCCTATCAAGTCTCCTCTGAACCTTCTCTGTTCCAAGGAGAATAATCCCGGCTTCTCTCACCTCTCCTGATAACTGAAGCCCCTCATTCCTGGTACCAACCTGGTCAATCTCCTTTGCACCCTCTCCAATGCCACGACATCCTTCCTAACGTGTGGGGCCCAGAACTGAACACAGCCTCAGCCTAACCAGTGTTTTATAAAAAGTTCATCATAACTTCCTGACTTTTGTTTTCTATGCCCTATTTATAAAGTGTAGTATCCCGTATGGTTTTATAAAAAAATCAGTTTTGTTGTTGTTGTTACCTCCAGCCAGTGATCAGGAACGGGGGAAACCCTGGCTGATTTCCCCTGACTTATCGAAACAGTGAACTCAGCGCAGATCAGCCTTGAACCCAGGATCTGTGTGGTTTAGGTGTTTCTGAAATAAACTCTCTGAGCCATCGGGGCAGCCCCACGGTGAAGTGTTTTACACGATTTACATCTTTTTAAAAGGGATAAAGAGTCCAGCAGGGAAATCTCAGACTTTGGACCTGAATTGGTGGCGATGATTAAATAAACATGGGCTCAATTATCATACAGCACAGAAAGAAGCCATTTGGCCCATTGCGTCTGTGCCGGCTCCGAAAAGAGCTTCCAGATCAATCTCACTGGCCCACTTTCTCTCCATAGCCCTGCAATCCTGTCCTCCTTAAATACCATCTTCTTCTCTCTTAAAAGTTGTTCTTGAATCGGCTTCTACCACGCTTTCAGATCCCAACAGCTCACTGGTGAAAAAAGTTTTCCTAACCTCCCCTGTTTGTTTTACCAACTATCTTAAATTGGTGTCCTCGGGTTACTGACTCACATGACAGTGGAAACAGTTTTTCCCGGTTCAACCCATCAAATCCTCTCATGAACTTGAAAACCTCTATTAAATTCCCTCTTAATCTTCTCTGCTCCAGGGAGAATAATCCTAGTTTTGCTAACCTCTTCTCATAACTATGGTCCTTCATTCCTGGTACCATCCTGGTAAACCTCCTTTGCACTCTCTCCAATGCCCTAACATCTTCCCAAAAGTGCGGTGCTCAGAACTGAACACAGTCTCCAGCTGAGGCCAAACAGCATTTTATAAATATTCAACATAACCTCCTGACTTTTGTATTCTATGCCCCTATTTATAAAGCCTAGCATCCTGTAATCTTTTTTTTACCAGCTTTATCTACCTGTCCTGTCACCTTCAGAGATTTGCTTATGTGGACCCCCAGGTCTCTCTGTTCATTTGCCCCCTTTAAGACTGTACCATCAACTTATATTGCTTCTCCTCATTCTTCCTACCAAAATGCAACACTTTGCATTTCTCCACATTAAACCTCGTCTGCCATGTTTCTGCCCATTTTACCAATCTGTCTAAGTTCTCTTGGAGTCTTGTGCTATTCTCCTCATCATCAACTACTTTTCCTAGCTTAGTATCGTCTGCAAATTTGGAAATTGTGCTCCCTATATCCAGGTCCAGATCATTAACAGATCAGAAAGAACACTTGTCCCAATACCAACACCTGAGGGACACTACTACACACCTCCCTCCAGTCACAAAAGCAACCGTTTACTATTGCTTTCTGTCTCCTAGCCAGTTCTGGATCCATGTTGTTGCCACAGTCCTTTTAATACCTTGGGCTTCAATTTTGTTTATAAATCTCTTACGTGGCACTTTGTCAAATGCCTTTTGAAAATCTAGATAAACTATGTCTACTGCACTACCTTTATCCACCCTCTCAGTCACTGCATCAAAAAATTCTATTAGGTTTGTCAGATACGATCTGCCTTTAACAAACCCGTGTTGACTGTCCGTTATTAAACCATATTTTTCTAAGTGAGAATTTTTATTGTCCCGAATTACAGTCTCCAGAAGTTTCCCTATTACTGATGTTAGGCTGACTGGTCTGTAGTTCTCAGGTTCATCCTTCTGCCCCTTTTTGCACAGGTGAGTAACATTTGCAACCCTCCAGTCCTCTGGCACCACTCCAGTGTCCAAAGAGGATTGAAAGATTGCGGCCAGAGTGTCTGCTATTTCCACCCTTGCTTACCTCAGGTGCCAACATAGATAAGTCACCCGGATCTATGTTGGCACCGACAGCCTTTTTAGTACCTCCTCTCCATTGATTTTTATCATATCCAATTTCTCTTCACACGCCTGCAATATTGTGGCATTGGTTCTTTTGTGAAGACAGTTACAAAGTACGTCAGCCATGCCCTCTGCCTCAACAAGAAGATTTCCACATGGGTCCCTAATTGGATCCACCCTACCTTTGACTAACCTTTTACCCTTTATATGCTTATAAAACACCTTAGGGTTCCCTTTTATGTTTCCTGCTAATCTTTTCTCATACAATCTCTTTGCCCCTCTTATTTCCCTTTTCACTTCTCCTCTGTACTTCCTATATTCTATTTGATTATCCTGTGTGTTTTGGACCTGACATTTGTCATAAGCCTCCTTTTTCTGATTTATTTTTAACCCCAATTTCCTTTGTCATCCAGGGAGGTTTTCCCTTTGTGGGAATGTATTTGCTCTGTCCCCGAACTATCTCCTCCTTGAAGACTTCCCATTCGTTTGCTGTCTTACCTGCCAATCTCTCTTTCCAATCCATCTTGGCCAGGTCCCTTTTTAGCAGACTGAAATTAGCCCACTTCCAGTTGAGGGTCTTTACCTTTGATTGATTGTTGTCTTTTTCCATAACTATTCTAAACCTAATGATATTGTGATCACTGTTATCCTGATGCTCTCCTACTGAAACCTGCTCCACTTGCCCCACTTCATTTCCCAGTACTAAATCCAGCACTGCTTCCTCCTCATTGGGCTGGAAACATGCTGATCCAAAAAGTTCTCCTGCACACATTTCAGGAATTCCTCCCCTTCCTTGCCCTTTACACTGTGTGTTTCCCAGTCTATGTTCACGTAATTGAAGTCCCCCATTATCACTACTCTATTGGTTTTTGTATCTCTCTGAAATCGGCTTGCAGATTTGCTCATCTATTTCCTTCCCACTATTTGGATTATAACAAGGGAACACAGATGTGACCCGTAGGACCTGGTAAACCTTCACCAGTTTCTTACAATTCATTTTATAAAAAGGTCAAAATTTAGTTTAAAAGACCGTAGCGAGAGTTAAGAGATTCTGTAGCTGACACAAATCCAATTATAAAGCACTGGTTTGGGTCCTTAATCTCAGACCCGTGTCATAACAGCACATGCAATCAGACTGGGCACTGGTTGGCTCCCAGGTCACTGCTGATGTGGGCGCACCTGGGCAGGAATCTGGCCAAGTAACAAAAACAACTTGCATTTACACAGCATCCCTCACACAGGGTAGCACCTAGAGCGCTTGACAGTGGTGGAGTGCGACGCCGAGCCAGGGGGAGGGGAGGCACAGTTGAAGAGGAAGTTCTTCAAGTGCAACCTGAAGATGAAGAAGGAGGGGGCAAGGTGGAGGGATTGAGAGAGAGAAAGTTCCGGAGTGACTGAAAGTGCAGCTGCCGATAGTAGAATGGAGGGCACGAGGGACAAGCCGGATGTCGGAGCCACTTGAACAGACGTGACGGGTAGTGGAATAGGGTCGGAACAGGTTGGAGAGGTAGGGAGGTGCAAGGGCATGGAGGGATTTGGAGACAAGTGAGGATCTTGAAGTCAACAACAAGTTTGTATAGCACCTTTCACATCAGGAGGATATCGCAAGGCGCTGGAAGTCGATCGGTTCGGAAATAGGGAGCCAGTGGAGCCTGGTCTGGGCTGGTGGGGGGGACGGAGTTTAGTGTGTGATTGGGAGTCAGTGGAGTATGTTGAGGGCTGGGATGATGGAAGCTCATGTTACAGCACGTGTTACAGCCGGGTCGGCTTTCTGAGGGGGAATTTTATAAAAATATCTAGATATAAAACACCAAAATGCTTCTTTTAGTCACGCTTCGGAATCAGATTTCCTTTGAATAAAAATGTTCATGGCCAAATGTGAAATGTTTTCAGAAGGAAAACAATCTTTCATGGGATAGTGATCAGGGTCTGGACCCATGGCTGATTAACCCTTTCCTTACCACAGGCTTCATTGTAACATGAACTCCTACCCAATGCAGAGACCAGCCAACTCAACATAGACTGGGGGGGGTAAAAGACTGGAAACACAGGAACAGGAGGAAGTCATTTAGCCCCTCGAGCCTGTTCTGCCATTCTATTAGAACATGGTTGATCTGTACCTGAACTAAAAATAAACAGCAGATCTTCCTGGTCTGCATGGCTGAGCTGTTCACTGGAGAGACTCGCTGGTATTATTTGGGGAAATAAAATCTCAAGCCAGCGTGAAGGCTGACCAGCAGCCAGCCGGGTCTCAAGTGTCCTTTCCTGGAGCCAGGAGCAGACAAGAGAGAAGAGAGACAAAAGGAGGTTTATTTCAAGTCAGTCTGTCAAAGCTGAAAAATGATTCCAGATTGCATCTTTGTTGGATTGGAGGAAGGGGGCAGAGAGAGAAGAAAGAGCAAGAGAGACAGAGAGAGCCAGAGAGAGACAGAAAGACAGAGTGAGACAGTCGTACAGAAAATAAATCAACACATTTTTAAAAAATGAGTGTTGTCAGACAGCCATTGTTTCTTTACGGTGACATCAGAGGTCGGCTATTTGCAAACAGGACCAAAAGTGTATTTCTGCCCCTTCACCCCGTCACCACCTCCCCATTCGTCTGGATTTGGAATTTGGAAATATGCAGATAAAACAACGTATCAAATGCATTTGAGAAATTGCCAAAGTGGAAAAAGCTAGAGCAACAACAATGAATTTCAGGAGTCTTGTATCACAGAATCCTACAGCACAGGAGGCGGCCATTTGGCCCATCATGTCTGTGCACCGCGGTACAAGAACCTCCTTCTGTGCTGTTTTGCCAAAAACAGTTTTCTGGTTCTTTTGCCAATTATCTTAAATCTACATCCCTTGGTTACCGACCCACCGGCCAGAGGAAACAGTTTCTCCCTCTTTACTTTTATCATTGTGTGGCTACTTTTTCTGAAAAGCAATTTTTGCGCTGGTTGAAGAACTACCAGGACAAAGAGAGTTCTTGCCAAACATTAACAAAAGGAGGTTTGTGAGGAGGAACCTTACTTCTTCTGGAGAGGTCAGGCCTTCTAAATCCTCCAACATCCTTTCCACCAGCTCCTCAGTCAGCAGGATCTGAAGACAGAGTGAACATTTATTTAATAATAATTGATACAGTACCTTAATACGTATTCAAGATGTCTCAAAGCGCTTCACAGAATATACTGTAAAGTGAATTGATTGTATAGTCTGTGGATGAAATGTGGCAGCCAATTGCGCACAGCAGTGTCCCACAAATAGTTGTTGATTGAGTGACCAAATTATTATCTATTTTTAAACAATTTGTTACCCCTGAAAAGTTATCTGCCATTTGACTAAACAACCATGTTCCTACTTACTGCTAGGAGAAGAGAGGCGCGTGGAGTAAGGAAGCTTAAATGTAAAGTGGTGCATGCCCTGTAGTGCCAGGCACTGATACAGTTGCAGTCCAATCTGTTTGACAGTGTATGCGGGGTCAACTCTGCTTAAAAGGGGCACGTACAAATAAGCTGTTGACAAAGTGCACCACAAAAGTGTCATCACAATGAAATTGACGGAACTTCTCTGTGTGAAAGGCCAGCCCGGGAACTCTTTTAAGAGGTGTTAATTGCTCGATCATCCGGCTGGGCAGCCAACTTCACAAAGCCGAGGGCCATAGGAGCTTCTCACAATGACATTCTCCAGTTGTTGGAGCAGATGGTTCACAGTAAAGCCACTCGGAACCAATAGCAGGGACTTTCCTGCTTGTATTGAAGGCATTTATAAAATTCACGTCATGACAATTTCACTTCTTCAGCATCATTGAAAGCCTTGGAATTTCCCCCAAAGCCCCAGGAAAATCTAAAAACGTACTGCAATACCTTTACAAAGCAATTCACAGCTGGTTGGTTAACAGAGAAATTTCCCAACAGTGAAGAATGCTAGCACATACATTGAACTCTTTGGCACATTCAATTGTTAAATACATTTGAGTGGATTAATGGTAAAATACAATCATTAGGACAGCTCCATATCTAATAGCAGACATATTGCTTTCAGTTCCTTTATGTTCCTCCTACCCATGTCCAATTCAATGTACACAACTCACTGATAAACCCACGCATGCAAATAAAAACCAAGCTGATAAAACATTTAGTATCTCCTGCAGGAATATTTTCAATTCTCCAACACCAAAGCAAAAAAAATTACAGGACTTGAAATATCCCTCAATAACAATTTAAACAAAAATTCAGACAAGGAACAATCCTGAAAATTCAAAACACCATCAATCTGTCAGGTTTGCATTGCAGCCCTTTTCATGAAGCCATATTGATCTGTTATAAAAATAATCCTTGCATTTGATACTGCGCCTTATCATGGCTTCTAGACGTCTCAAAGCGCTTCACAGAATATACTGTAAAGTGAATCGACTATTTTTTGTGATTGAGCCAATTGCGCACAGCAGCGTCCCACAAACAGTCGTGGGTTGAGTGACTTTTTTTATTTTTTGGAAGGGATTATTACCTCCGGAAAGTGGAGTAAGGAAACTTGCCTAAGAATTCACCCTGCCCAGGAATCAAAGCTGGGTCCTCTTGCTTACGAGGTGAGTGCTCTAACCACTACACTATGGGACTCCACAAAGGTGGACGTGAACTGCAATAGAACAGAACTTGACGTCAATTCAGAAAGGAACTCGATGATTCCTCGCCTCCATCCAACAAACGGTTGCGGTCAACAGTGTGGCGTAATCCAGCACAGTCAATGGTCATCATTTAACTGGCCCCATCGGTGCCCAGTCCCCCCAGGCAGAAATGGCTTTAACCATTGAATTTTCTGGTTAATCTTGAAACGCACAAATCAAAAGATGCCAAAAGTCTTTTGCAACTGTTTGGGAGACGTTTTCAGTGGCCAACAAATGTGTTGTTTTGCACATGGGTCTGAGACCGAGTAATTGCAAACATAAAGCCAACCTATTGTCTCTACCAATGTCATTCGCTGTGTTCACAAGCCAAGTTCCGTGATTTCTCCACTTCTCAAATGACCAGAAGAAATGTGAAAAATAAATTCACTGCAGGTCAAACTCTCACACACTGCGCTGACTCAGACACCCAACCTGCCTCAAGGGGTCAGCGACATTTGCAAAATGACAAACTGGCCTCGCAGTGAAAGTGACACGCACTGAACAAAACATTCCCGTGCCCAACACATGTGATGGATGGAATTTGATGTAATAATAATAATCCTTGCATTTGATACAGAGCCTCATCATGTCGAGAGACGTCTAAAAGCTCTTCATAGAATAAACTGTAAAGTGGATTGACTGTGTATTTTGTGGACGAAACACGGCAGTCAAATGCACACAGCAGCGTCCCACAAACAGTCGTGGATTGAATGACCAAATTATTATTATTTGTAGAGATTACCCCCGGAAAGCGAACCACCAATCAACTAACAACCAAGTTGCTACTTACTGCTGGTTAAACAGAGGCGTGTGGAGTAAGGAAACTCGTCTAAGCTTTTGCCCTGCCCGGTAATCGAACCCGGGTCCTCTCGCTTGTGAGGCAAGTGCTCTAACTACTGAACTTCAGGACTCGGTGGTGTATTGGTGAGAGTAATATGAGCTGGGTGCCTGGGGGATCATTCCCATTTGCTGCCCCCCATTACTCTTCGGTTGGCCACGGTATTTAACCATTCTCAACTGAAGCAGCTGCTGAATGCCAGGAAGGAGTCCTGATGTTCTGCTACCCATTCCATAAATAGCTCAACAAATCCTGCGAAATGCAGTAGCAGCTGCACAGTCACACCGCAGCTGATCAAAACGCAGAAAAGCAGAGTTCTGTGAACTGGCCAGTGAGGTGGCCAACACACTGACTGGGGAAACCAGCAGAGACTTCAAACCCAGCAAATTCTCTCGCTCCGGTCTGCACTCAGCGCCGAAGGACATAAACACATCTTTAACCACTCCCTGCAGAAAAGGCTGAATCTGAAGTGCACCGTTCACAATTCATTTGTAGCTTCTGCAACTTTTTTTAAGCCAATGAATTCCCCGCCCAAAAACTCAGTTCAAGTTGGACTCTGCACGCAATCAACTCAAGGATACATGGAAATACATGTCCTGCCAATGGGGAGTCAAAAACATACGCAAATGATCTTTTCTCCTTGGGAACTGTGTCTCTCTCTCTTCCATTCCTGGCTCCTCCTCAGTTTCTCTCCTCGCTGGGCTAACCTGTCATGTGTTGGAACCCAGTAGCATGACTGTCAATTATAGAATCCTTTGCACTCACTCCCCCTCTCTTTTGCACGCTCCTCCCCCCCCTTGGATCGCTTGTCACACCCAAACAAAAGCAGCTGGAAAATTTGGCAAGAGATCAGCTTCCCAAGCAGAAATCCTCCAGCTTGCCTTTGCCCTGCCACAGCCCGAAGATCAATCCTCACCGCCCCACCCCCTCCTGCTCTGTACTCCTGTGCCTCGATTAATAAGGCATATTTATAATAATAATCCTTGCATTTGATATATAATGCTCCTTATGTTGTTGAGATGTCTCAAGGTGCTTCACAGAATATACTGTAAAGTGGAAAGCAAAATACTGCAGATGCTGGAAATCTGAAACAAAAACAAAGATCGCTGGGAAGACTCAACAGGTCAGGCAGCATCTATGGAGAAAGGAAAGTGGGTCAACGTTTCAGGTCCATAACCCTTCATCAGAACTGCAGGATGTTGGGAGGGAGAGGTTTTAAGGACTAACAGAGAAGGTACAATTTACAAGTACTACCATCAATGTAGTTTACTGCATTTGCTGCTCACGATGTGGTCTCCTCTACATTGGGGAGAAAAACGCAGATTGGGTGACCGATTTGCCACACACCTTCGTTCTGTCCGCAAGCACAACCCTGAGCTTCCGGTTTCTTGCCACTTCAACTCTCCCTCCCACTCTGACCTTTCCATCCATGGTCTCCTACCCTGTTCCAATGAAGCACAGCACCCCATCTATCTGCTCAGGATCTTATATCTCTCTGGCCTCAACATTGAGTTCAACCACTTCAGATCATAAGAACAGCTCCCAACTTCCCATCTCCCAGAACAGCTTACCTTCCCCTCGCCTCTCTTCTGTGACCTTTAGCTCATCATCTGGGTCTCAGACACACCTTTTCTCTCTCTGGTCTGCCTCTACTGCCCTCCTTTGTTTTGCATCATTAACACCTCTCTTAACCCATCATCCCTATCCTCCACACAATTTTCTCCTTTGTCTTTCTTGCCCTGCCTCTCACCTCTGTGAGTTCTTAAAACCTCTCCCTCCCAACACCCCCCAGTTCTGATGAAGGGTTGTGGACCCGAAACGTTGACCCATTTTTCTTTCTCCATACATGCTGCCTATCCTGTTGAGTGTTCCCAATGATCTGTTTTTGATACTGTAAAGTGCATTGACTGTATTTTGCAGTAGCTAATTGCGCACAGCAGTGTCCCGTAAACAGTCATGGATTGAGTGATCAATTAAAAAAAATTTTTTTGAAGGGATTATTATTCCCAGAAAGCAATCTGCCAATTGACTAACAACTGAGTTCCTACTTACTGCTTGGTAAACAGTCGTGCGGAGTAAGGAAACTTGCCCAACATTTCGCCCTGCCAGGAATCGAACCCAGGTCCTTTCACTTAAGAGTGCTCTAACTAATACGTATAGACGTAATGAATGAATTGGTTCTTTCTTTCAGGTTCTGAACCAGTTGAATTTTCTTTTCAAACCTTGTGTAGTTAATTTATCTCAACAATTCCTGGCACAGCTCACCCCCAAAACTTCCTTCTTCCAAATCATTTTCATGCAATTGACTCATCATTGCCACACAGATTGTGTACAAAGAGCTGAGGCACTAACACACCCACCCACCTGTAGCCAGGGACCATGAGCTGCGTAGGGATGCTCCTCTGTAGCAAAAGCTCCTTCGACTCCAGTAGAAACAAATGTGATCGCTGTGTCTCCTGTGATGCTTTTGTACGTAAAGTGCCTTCCGTGTAGCAATCTCCCTCTGCAGGAACAAACATTCTTTAGCACTATAATCCTTGCATTTTCATTTGATATAGTGCTTTATCATGTGTTGAAACGTCTCAAAGAACTTTACAGTATACACTGTAATAGAATTGACTGTATACTTTGTGTGTGAAATGCAGCAGCCAATTGCGTCCAACAGTATCCCATAAACATTCGTGGATTGAGTGACCAAATTATTATTATTTTTTCATTCGAAGGGATTATTACCCCCAGAAAAGCGATCTGCCAATTGACTAACAACTTACTGCTAGGTAACCAGAGGCGTGTGCGGTAAGGAAACTTGCCACCTCAATTACCTTTGCTCTATAATAAACACAAGGATTATTAGCAGCTATGAAAGATTGATATTTAAGAAATAATCCATGCATTTGTTATAGCGCTTTCCACATCTTTCAACTGTGCCTTCAGTCACCTTCTTTCCTTTAACCCCCCTTCACCCCCTCTCTGATCCCAATCCGCAGCTTGGGTGCAAAACTCCTCACTGTCCAGCGCCTTGGGACGTCCTCCCGACATGAAAGGTGCTGTGTAAATGCAAGTTTTTGCTGCTGCTCTTGATATCTCAAAGCACTTCCCAGGATATAATGTAAAGTGCAGAGACTGCATTTTGTAAACCCCTCCACACTCACTGGGTTGAGTTACAAAGCTCACAAGTGTTCACCTGAGCGAGAGGGGAATAAGTGTCCCAGACTCCTGGTTGAATTTGAGATGGACGCTCTCCAGCTGTCGCGTGCGGATCAATTCGTGGGGAACAATTGCGGCTGAACTTTCACTCTCCAAACTGTCTTTCCTATTCCTGGGAAAGAAAGAAAAATTCATGAGGAAAAACGAAAGCTGGCAGTCTACCGACAAGTTGTCAAACTACAAACTGAGCCAGTTACTGTTTGGAGACATGAAGGTTCAACCTGGTTCAGTGATAAATGACCAACAGAAGACTGGAAAAGTGGTTGAGAAACGATACAAAAGGATGATGGGAAAGAGAAGGGAATTGTGATTATGGCTGGATCTTTCTGTCCTGTTTCCTGTGATTCCAAAATATTTCTATTAAAATAAAGAAGTTAGCATTTCTGAAATGATAAAACCCACTCAAGAGGTTTCTACATTTCCTCAAGTCCAAGGCAAGATGGTATCAATATGGAGCCCGATTCCATTCATATCAATGAATCCATTGTGCTTTGAGGGCACCACATAAATCTAAATGCGTCAGCGGTTTTATCAAGGATCCCTCAAATGTTTAAACAATCAGGCTTTCTCCCATCTCCCTCCCTCCTAAGGCAAACAACAACAATATCAAATATGACCTCTTCAGTTGTCTGAAAGGACATGCTGTAGGAAGAAACTCTAAGTTCCAACTCTCTCTGGGGCAAACCCAGTTAAGATGTCTCAAAGTGCATCACAGAATATACTGTATCTTTTTTCCTTTAAAACTATTTAACCATCTACCCTGGTTGAGCAAACTTTCACGAAAATCCTAGACACTGGATCTGACTCCACTATTTTTATGCTTAATCTTGTTCAACCCTCTAAACTTAAATACAAATATTGTGATTTATTGTATAATGCATGTGTGTGTGTGGTGGGGGAGCAAGACAAAGAAATGATGAGAAAGGTGGGGAGTGACTTGAAGGATAAATGTGTTCAGATGTTCAAATAACAGAAGCAAACCTACAGAAGAGAAAGGTAGTTGACACCATCTGAATTAAACAGAGAATGATCATAGACAAGTCCACTGGAATAGTCAGTTTAAGGGAATAGTCAGGGGTATCATTATGGCTGTTCTCTCTTTCTCTCTCCCCCCACCCCCCACCTGTCTAACCATTTGTAAGTCAATTGCCATGGCTACCCCCACCAGAGGACTCCCATCTTGTACGTACGGTATGAAATGCAGAGCAACTGCACCCGGCTGTGGCAACGACACCTCTTGTTCTGGTGGTCACCAGGCAACCACGGGCAATAGCACTAGCCTGATCTCCCAGTTGCACGATCATGACAGGAATGGAAAGGGACAGAAAAACAGTGGAGAGAGCACGAGAGAGAGAGAGAGAGAGAGAGTAATGTTTTAAATCAGCTGAGCTCCTTGGGAAGAGTGCTCCCGAGTCAGTACTGAAGCTGCTAACAGGGAATCTGCCAGACAATGATAAAGAACAGAAGAGAAGCTCCCGATGGGTCCCTGTCAAACACACTGTGATATGTGGAAATGTAGAATCAGGAACCTTTTCAATGTGGGGCCGCTATGACTGCATCAACTTTATCTGATATTTCGCCTCCAGTCGGGGAATAACTCCACACTAGAGGCTTCATTTCCAATGCTACCAGGAAAAGTCACGTGTCAAATCCAAGGAGCGAGAGTTCATTTCTTCCAGGAAGGAACTAAATTTACTGGTTAAAGTAAGAAGATTTCAGTGTAGGTTGTTCACTGGAGAACACTGTGCAGATTTTGTTCACATCGTCAGTCGACATTCTGCCAAATTTTTAAAAAATTATCGCAAATCTGGGAAGGAAAAATCCCAAGAGAATCTGGTCACAAGGTGCAAACTATAAAGATGGATGCGAGAGGATGTGGGCTCTAGTCTGATTGCCTGAAAGCAGTAAAGAGGCATGTAGAAGGAAGTGTGGAAGGAAGAGAAACAACAGAGTAACCAGAACTGCTCTCGTGCACCTTCTGTGCAAGCCGTCAATGTGAATGGAGGTCCTGCTCGCTGCTCTTAACCTGGGATTTGGTACAAAGCAATGAGTGGAAATGAAACATTTATATAGATAGCAACACTAGAGAATAACCTGGGCACTACAGGCCCAATCACCTTAATCCAATGGCTAACCAGCGAATGGGTAAAACTTTAGCTATTGAAAAAACTGAGGAGCTACTTTATATCGAGTGGAACAAGTAGACAGCAGGGTTTGAGCCCTTGTGTACCAGCAGATCCTAGAGAGGCTACAGCTGATAATGTGGCCTCCAGATAGGCAGCCCTGCTGATGGTTTGGGTGGGATTACACTTATGATCAGGAGCTTGATGGTCAAATCTGTGCTGAGTGAGAAGGCTAAATTGTTCCTGGCTTTCCCTGGGTTAAGGAAGAGAAACCCACCCAGGGTTCCTGCTCCTTGTCACTCTACAACCTCTCTCCTGGTAATGCAGCTGAGTGAGTCAAGGTCAAGCTCAGCTCCTGTGCCCTGGCTGGTTGACACTCACAACCAAGGCTCACACATGGTCACTAAGGGGGTCCAGAGAGCGACCAGCACCCCAACACATGACCATCCCAGGAGGAGAGACAGACAGAGAGAAAATGGGTCACTTTTTTCTAAAAAAAATGAATCTCTACCAAGGCTGTCAGTGATGCAGTGTCGACTGATGTACCCAATTCCTGAGGTTATAGGCAGCAGGGTTTAAAGAGGTGCCAAGGTATTGATTTCAATTACTGAGATATTAAATATTAATATGAAACGTTTCAGCATTGAATAGTTTGAATTAAATTGTCCATGCTCTGCAATGTGAAATTTTTTCCCCATCCACAGATTCTCTCTTTTTCACCAAAGACATTGGACTCTTTTTCCTTTCTACAGACAAACGCACAAATACTAGGTACTCACTTCCCTGCAGATAATGTGCTCAGTAGTGCAGCTTCCAGGAAGGCATCTCTGACAAGGGCTAGCTCCCACCCACCCCCACACACCAAGATCAATTGCAACACTTCAACCATTGCCCCACGCCAAGATCAGCTAATTGAGCACAGACCAGGAATTCAATCTGTAGCCTTATGGTTCTTATGATCCACGGTGAAACCCACTCAGCCATCGGAACAGCCAAGTTTCCATACGGATAAGGAACTTTGAGAATGTGCCATAAGGAGCCAAAATTGATTTTATACCTTTTCAAAGATAGCAACCAGACTCTAGACCAGCTGTTTTGTCCCTGTGCTAGTCACCACAGAAGCTAGATCCTTCTCTTTGGGTGTGACAGCTAAAGGAATGTTAAGCATACCATGAATAGTCTATTATCTGCAACCTTTATATTGCTCTGTGTTTGGGCCAGAGAGCCCAGTTTAACTTCCTACTGCAACAATGTGAGTGGAGCTAAAGCCATTGTTTGCATATAATTCCCTTTGAGTTGGCTTGACATGTTGCTCTCTCATTCCCTATTCACACTTAAAAGGCTTCACTTCAAATACCAGCAAGCATTGCCAAGTAATGCGGGACCCAGGCAATGCCTTTTCAAAAAAAAGGTCAATATAAAATTATGCAACAGAGACACGAAGCCGGTGCCCATCAGATGGCTTTGCAAACACAGTAAATGCCAAACAACATTTACAGGCAATTTTGTTTTGGAAAGCAGAACCACGGAGAACAACGACAGCACCAGAACTGCATAAAATTCTGGTGGGAAGGGAGTGATAATCCTTTCACCATTACTTGTCAAGCTCGCTGTCAATAATTAAATGCCACTGGAATGCACAAATAATGCATATCACATTTTAAGCTGCCTTATAATGATGCATAGGGAAGGTTAGGGCCAATTTGAGGCTTTCAGAATATGGGATGTTTTACTAGGGCGGGTCCTGGAGCTGATTGGCGTACAGTCCTGTAGTGTAGTGGATAGAGCACTTGCCTCACAAGCGAGAGGACCCAGGTTCAATTCCTAGGCTGGGCAAAATTTAGGCAAATTTGCTTACTCCACAAGCCTACCGAGCAGTAAGTAGGCAATTGGCAGATCATTTTCCGCGGGTAATAACCCTTCAAAAAAAAGTAATAATTTGGTCAATCAATCATTGACTGTTTGTGAGACACTGCTGTGTGCAATTGGCTGTCGCGTTTCCCCACAAAATAAACGGGCAATTCATTTTACAGTATATCCTGTGAAGTGTTTTGAGACGTCTCAACTACGGGATAAGACGCTACATCAAATGCAAGGATTATTATTTCAAAAGGAAAGAGAGAAACATGCATAAGAGAGTATAGGGAAAGAGGAGTGAGATTAAGATTATTCCTCTAATCTCTGGAACTCCTTCCCTCCACTACTCAGTCTCATTCCTTTTGTTTTTACCTTAAATTCTGCCTCAAATGCTACCCCCCCCACCCCCCCGTCAGCGACCAACCCTGTCCCTGTCAAGTGCTCTGAGAAGCTGTCTACATGAGGGGCATGAGCAAATTGTTGCTATAGGATGAGAAAAGATGTCTTCAACTGGAGACGTAAACACCAACACCATAGGTTGACTGGCCCTACCACAGTGTCGAGGGCTCTGTTGCTTGAGCAATGCAGAACTTAGGTAAGAATAAGACTTTGGATTACACTTTATACAGAAGCGAGAGACAAGCATTTTTTGCTAGAGGTGCCAAGTGGCCAGGCAAACCCAATGACACCACACGGTGGGGGGGGGGGGGCATGAATCAGTATGTTCTTACCTTTCAGTCTGCTTGCTCTGGAAATGGCCCACTGATTGCACTTGTCTATGGAGAAATTAGGGGTAGATTTGTACAAAAGATACCACAGTCAGTCAGGTTATAAACAGCAACTACAGTTGAGATTTACAAACATCACAAAGCTTTTGATCTATGCAGAATGGTCCAACCTTTTTGCTGCTGAGGGCCGGATGCCCTATTTGGGAAGTGTGCACCGTTCACATAAGCAGTATTTCTGTATTTCCCAGAAACATAACAACCTTTACGGGTATGAAGCGAACGGCTGGACCAGATGAAATGGAGGAGGTGGGGGGATGAAATCGACCCATGGGCTGCTAGTTGGACTCTGATTTTAAGGGAAAAATCCCCGACTTTCGAGTTTAGCTTTTTGTAAATTTTGGAAAAGCCCTCAACAATATTAAGAATTAAACTATTTTTTCTTTCCTTAAGACAATTGCAATTTAGCCAATGAGGCTTAATTTCTGAAAAAACACAAAAAAGGTCTATGCAGTTTTATTTATTAAAAATAACAAATGCAATATGGGGAATACAGGTAGACTCCAAATCAGGAAATAGAATTATACAGCACAGAAGGAGACCATTCGGCCCATGGTGTCTGTGCCGCTCTTTGAAAAGAGCTTCCAAATCAACCCCACTCCCCCGCTCTCTCCCCATAGCCCTGATCAACCCCACTCCCCCGCTCTCTCCCCATAGCCCTGATCAACCCCACTCCCCCGCTCTCTCCCCAAAGCCCTGATCAACCCCACTCACCCGCTCTCTCCCCATAGCCCTGATCAACCCCACTCCTCCGCTCTCTCCCCATAGCCCTGCAAACTTGTCCTCCCCAAATAATTATCTACTTCGCTCTTAAAAGTTGTTATGGAATCAGCTTCCCCCAGCTTTCAGGCACTGCATTCCAGATCCCAACAACTCGCTGTGTGAAAACATTTCTCCTCACCTCCCTTCTGTTTCTTTTAACAGCTATTTTAACTCGGTGTCCTGGGGTTACCGACCCACCCGCCAGTGGGAATAGTTTCTCCTTGTTCACCCTATCGAGTCCCCTCATCATTTTGAAAACTCCTATCAAGTCTCCTCTTAACCTACTCTGCTCCAAGGAGAATAATCCCAGCTTCTCGAGCCTCTCCTGATAACTGAAGCCCCTCATTCCTGGTACCATCCTGGTCAATCTCCTTTGCACCCTCTCCAATGCCTTGACATCCTTTCTAACGTGTGGGGCCCAGAACTGAACACAGTCTCTCGCTGAGGCCTAACCAGTGTTCTATAAAAGTTCATCATAACTTCCTGTCTTTTGTATTCTATGCCCCTATTTATAAAGCCAAGTATCCCGTAAACATTTTTTTTAAACAGCTTTACCTGTCCTGCCACCTTCAAAGAATTACTAAATGAACCCCCAGGTCTCTCTGTTCCCTCACCCCCTTTAATATTGTACCATCAGCTTATATTGCCTCTGCAATATAAACTTGGAAATCATCTGCAAACTTGGAAATTGTCCACCCTGTACCCAAGTCCAGGTCAATTATATAGATCAAAAACAGCAGTGGTCCCAATACCGATCCCTGGGGGACACCACTGCAACTTCCCTCCAGTCAGAAAAACAACCGTTCATCACCCTCTCTGCTCTCTGTCTCCCAGACAGTTCTGTATCCACTGCCACTGTCCCTTTAATACCGTGGGCTTCTATTTTGCTTAAAAATCCCTTATAATAATAATAATCTTTGGATTTGATATAGCGCTTTTCACGTCTTCTCGACGTCTCAAAGCGCTTCACAGAATAGACTATAAAGTGAATTGACTGTATATTTGTGGGCGAAACGCGACAGCCAATTGCGCACAGCAATGTCCCACAAACAGTCGTGGATTGAAAATGACCAATTTATTATTGTATTGCTTTGGAGGGATTATTATTAGGCTCTGTGTGGAGTAAGGAAACTTGCCCAAGGTTTCGCCCTGACCTGCCTGGAATTGCAGGTGTCTCACTTGCAAAGCGAGTGCTCTAATCACTGAGCTACAGGACTCCACTTATGTGGCACTTTATAAAAACGCATTTTGAAAATTCATATAAACTACATCAACTACATATTTTTCTAAGTGGAAATTTATTTTATAATAATAATAATCCTTACCTTTGATATAGCGCTTTTCATGTTTTTGAGACATCTCAAAGCGCTTCACAGAATATACTGTAAAGTGAATTGACTGTATATTTGTGGGCGAAATGCAGCAGCCAATTGCGCACAGTGTCCCACAAACAGTCGTGGATTGAAAATGACCAATTTATAATTGCTTTTTAAAAATTTTTTTAGAGGGATTATTATTAGGCGTGTGGGGTAAGGAAACCTGCCCAAGGTATCGCCCCGCCTGGAATTGAACCCACTTTGTCCTGAATTATAGTCTCTAGAAATTTCCCCACTACTGACATTAGGCTGACTGGCCTGTAGTTCCTGGTTCATCTTTCTGCCCCTTTTTGTACAGGGGAGTAACACATCAAAGGCATGAACACTGCAATATTCAATAAAAGGAATAAATTTAAGAATAGTTACTGAAAAATGACAAAGCAGTAGTTTAGGAGAATTTTTTTTAAGTGCACTGATTACCTGGACATAAAATGCCCAACAAAAACAGTGCCTTCAGTTGGGACACATTTTACCACAAAATATACAGTCAATTCACTTTATAATACAATCTATGAAGCGCTTTGAGACATCTCAATGATGTGATAAGGTGCTATATCAAATGCAAGGATTATTATTATTAGTGATAGCTTTTAAAAGAGATTAGGGCCAATACTTGAGAAGGAAAATATAAGAGGGTAATAGGGAAAGTGAGACAAAAATATAAATATACAAGGAGCCAGTGGAGGCACAATGATACAGCAAAATTCTGATTGTATGAATATCTGAAGTGCATCAAAAGGATTGATTGTTGAGTGGGACACGCTCACTCTGGTTAATTGAGGTCATTATTATACTAAACAGCTTTTAAGGCTGACTGCAATTTATTTCTACAGAGTTAGGGTACAGTGGTGAAGCCACCTACAGTACGTAGCAAATTTCCTGCTGCAAAAATCAAATGCAAAGATTTTTTTTCTATGTTCTCCCTCCCTCCCGTCATTGAACGGAATTTAAAAGCATTTAAAATCCATAGGGCATGTGCACACACGCTAACACACAAACACACCCCTAGCAACATCTACAAGTCTTTTAATATTCTGTGTAGTTGAAAAGATTTGGGTTACAGCTCAGGATTTAAATGTTGGATTGTTTGCCAGATATAATAATTGTCATTTTGCCCATTACTATGAACTCACAGCCTGCGGCCCATTAGGCTGCAGTGCTAGCGGAGTGCTGCAGCTGCACTATCAGGTGAACATTAAACTAAGGTCCCACCTGCCTGGAGGAGTGGAGGATCCTACAGCACTGTTGAACACTATTCAAAAAGAGCAAGGAATCCTCCCTCCCGCAGGTCTCCTGGCCTCATATACTCCTGATAAATTGGTTGTTTGAGAAATATAACTGTGTGCAAATTGGCTGCCACATTTGCCCATAAGTACAGTCACTACACTTGACAGCAATTTCCTGCGATGCGCTTTGAGAAATACTGACGTTTGGCTCTATAAATACAAGAATTATTTTAATTAGTAATTGCTGTCCAGTGAACTGCCTGGCAGCTAGAATTGTTCAACACTGAACCCAAACTATGCAAAACCACATCCAAGGCTATTTCACCCCATTTCTGTAAATCAAAGCGCAATCGAGATCCAGCAGATAAACAGCGATTACACCACAGGTTAGGCATCTGTGCAAACTGGAAAAGAGTGTTGCATCATACGCAACCAGTCCTGTAGTGGTTAGAGCACTCACCTCGCAAGCAAGTGAGAGGACCTGGGTTTGATTCCCCTATCAGGGAGAAAGTTTAGGCAAATTTCCTTACTCCACACACCTCTTTTTACCAAGCAGTAAATAGGAACCCAGTTGTTAGTTGATTGGGTGATTGCCTTCCGTGGGGAATAATCCCCTTTTTAAAAAAAATTGGTCACTCAATCCATGACTGTTTGTGGGAGACTGCTGTGTGTAATTGGCTGGCATGTTTCGCCCACAAAATATACAATCAACTCACTTTACAATTTATTCTGTTCAGTGCTTGAGATGTCATTTAATAATCAAATGCAAGGATTATTATTATTATCATCAATCCTTCAGTGCCACAATGAGAGGGTATTGTGAGGGTACTTCCATTTCATAGCATGTTAATGAGTCAAAATAAAATCAGAGTTATTTATTCTTATAGTGACCGCTTTGTAGCCAACTAAGCTGTGCCAGCAATGTGTTCTGTACAGCTGGAGAGGATCAACAGAGTCCAACAAGGCAAGCCAGCACCCCATGTCTGCTGCCATCTAGTGGGCTGAACCCACAGGCTCAACCACGGCAGCTTCTTGGATGGACATCCAAACAAAGGCCCAGACCAGTAGTCATAGAATTTTGGGGCCCGGAGGGCAGATTACTGTTGCTCATCAGCCACCTTAACCGATGAGCACACTTTTGCCAAACATTTGCTGAGGAATGCTTATGGGATACGAAGGATATTGATCCTCATGGTTGCTGGGAGCACAAAAAAGATCTGGAGAAATAGGGCTGGACACAACTTGCATTTACACAGCGCCCGTCACACAGAGCCCCCACACAGTGACAATGGGGGAGCAGCACAACACCGAACCGGGAGGAGGGTGTAAGTAACCGTAGGCACGGTCAAATAGGAAGTTCTTCGGTGCAACCTAAAGATGGAGAAGGAAGGGGCAAGGTGGAGGGATAGAGGAAGGGTGTTCCAGAGGCGGAGTGGCTGAAATCGCGGTCATCACCACCAACAGAGGGCACGAGGGACAAGCAGGAGACCAGAGCTGGTCGAGTGGAGGCAATGAGTTGGGCGGTAAGCAAGTTAGAGAGGTAGGGAAGTGCCAGGGCATGAAGGGATTTGAAAACGAGCGTGAGGATCTTGAAATCAACCTGTTCGGTGATAGGGAGCCAGTGGAGCCTGGCTAGAGCTGGTGCGATGGGGGGATGGAGTTTAGTGTGGTTGAGTATGCTAGTTTTGGATCAGCTGGATCTTGTGTAAGCTGAAGAGAGGGAGACTGACAAAGAGGGCTTGTGAGAACTCCAGTTGGGAGGCGACGAACACATGGACGAGTGTTTCGGCTATGTCTGGGGTAAGGTATGGTCGGGGGCAGAGGTGGAGGAAGACAGACTGGAGGGGCTTGAGGAGGGAGAGGTGGGAGCAAAGCTGGTTAGCGACAATGCGTTCCAGAGTTTTGGCCAGGAAGGGCAGGTAGGAAATGGGTCCGTAGTGTGAGAGACTAGAGGGATCAAGGGTGGTTTTTTTGAGGAGAGGTGTGCTGGCAGCAGTTTTAAGCGGGAGAGGAACAGAACCTGAGGAGAGAGACTGGATGACCATGTCGGCCAGCAGAGGGGAGAGGAGGGGGAGCTGTGTGACTAGCGCTGGGTGGGGAAGGGGCCGAGGCAGGTGATGGGCTTCATCTGGGAGATGGTGGTTGAGAGGGAGGTGGGAGTAATCGGGGCAAAGGAGTGTAGGGAGGGGGACGTAGTAAGGGCTGTGGTGGAAAGAGGGGGTGGTGCAGATGGTCTGGGTGGGGTGGAAGGGTATGAAGGGGAGGAGGATGCAGCCGCCAATATTTTCAATCTTGGTGGAGGTAGCTGGGTGGGGGCTGAGATGAAAGATGGTGGAGAACATTGCTTTTGAGTTGTTTTTGGCCTTCAAAATGGTTTTGGAGTAAAAGGCAGTGTTGGTGGCAAGAGGGAGAGACGGTAGTTACGGAGACTCTCGAGCCACAGCTGGTGGTGGATTGTGAGGGTGACTTGTGCCATCTGCACTCGAGTGTCATGGTTTTAGTATTGAGGGAGCGGAGGAGACTGTTATACCGGGGGAGCGGGTAGATTTGGAGACAGACCTGGATTTCAGGGGCTAAGGGAGTTGAGGGCTGCAAAGAGGTGATCGTTCAGTAGTTTGACGGCTGCATCAGGATTGCTGCGTGTGGAAGTCAAGAGAGAGAAGAGATCTGAGGAAGAGAGGACGTTGGTGAGGGACTCAGGTGGAAGCTTTTTCCAAGGTCGGAAAAAGATGGTGGGGGGTTTGTGAGAGGGGGGGCAGGAAGAGAGGGAGATGATCTTGACACAGGGCAGGACAATCCACAGCTCTCTTCATGCACATTTCAGCAATTCGCATTCAGCAAGACCAGTTTTACATCTGAATTCCTTACAGCATCTCTTTCAGCCACTACGCCCCAAAACTCTGGAACACTATTTCCCTCCCTCTGCCTTGCCCCTTCCTCCCCCATCTTCAGGTCGTGCCTGGAGATCTTCCTCTTCAACTGTGCCTACAGTCACCTACCCCTGGCTCCAACACTATCAAGCGCTCTGGGACACTACCTTGCATGAGGGCCACTATATAAGTGCAAGTTGTTGTTGTAGGTATTTTTCTAGCATCTTGTTACTTCAAACATCTCAAAACAGTAATCACTGTCAAGTATAGAGCTTGCTGAACTTTCATTCCCACATCACGGAGGTTTGTCAAGTGGCCATGTATTTGTAGGGAAATGATGCAAATAGTTTGCACACAGCAAGGTTCTACAAACCAGCATGAGCCCATAGATGGATGATTAGTTTATCTGGAAGATTGTTGTTCATGAATCCACAGCTTCCCCGATGCAGAACACATTGCTCAACAAGATGTAACTAGTTCTGCGTTTGCATTGCTTAGATTTGCTTTGATCATGCTTTTCTTTCTGAATTGTGTGGCAGGATTTTTAATTTGCCTTTATAATTGAAGAATTAAGTGCATATTTGCCACAGAATGGTTTGTGGCAGACAATTTGAACCACACAGCCTCCCGTTCCTAAATCTCTAAGTAATCCCAAAGTAATTAAAAAAAATACACCATTAACAACGACTTCTCATACCTGTCTAAAGCCATAACTATAAAGAGAGGGGGGGTTGGGTGGGGAGAAGAGAAATAGACTACTATGCAGAATTAGGACTGAGGAATGTCAAAGGGATGTTGCAATCAAACTGAGATCTGCAGTGTTCACTAGCTACAGCTAACTTTGTTATTAGGAACATAGGAATTGCTAGTTCGCAACAACTACTACTTGCATTTGTATAGCTCCCAGTCTACCATCACAGTGGAAAGCTTTGGGAACTGTAGAAGCAAAGTGCCTAATTCTTCCAAGCTATGCTACACTTGTCATGTTTTCTATTGTGGTTTTATAGTGAGAAACACCATTAGGAGCAGTTCAACTCAATTGATGGTCAGTGCTCACTAACAAAGTCCGACTCAAAGACCAGAATCCAGTCAAATCAATTTAATAGTGCAAAGACTTACTGTGCCCGGTCGTGGTTCATTCCGTTGTGTTGCTGTGGTTTCTGAGAACTGATCGGTGGTAAAACTGGTTTGGTGTTCATTTCAAGGCCTCTGCGCAAGACCTCTCGGATTTGCTCCGTGTCTGAAATCAGAGAAAGATCTCACTTCACTTGCTCGTTAAGTTTACATAAGACCATAAGAATTGTTAGACAAAAGAAGACCAAGGACCATCCAGTCCGCCTTCCCACCATCCTGGCAGACGCTCGCACATGTCATGACTCAAACTATATACTGTATCCCCAGATTTCCCCAAACTATATACTGCATCCCTCGGATTTGTTAAAGGCAAATTATATCTAGCAAACCTGATACAGTTTTTTGATGAAGTAACGGAGAGGGTGGATGAAGATAGTGCAGTCGATGTCGTTTTTATATATATATATATATATATATATACACACACACACACACATATATATGTGGACTTTCAAAAGGGGTTTGCCACACAGAGACTTGTCAGCAAAATAGAAGCCCACGGTATTAAAGGGACACAGTGGCAGCGGATACAGAACTGTCTGGGAGACAGAAAGCAGAGAGTGGTGGTGAACGGTTGTTTTTCTGACTGGAGGGAAGTTGCAGTGGTGTCCCCCAGGGATCGGTATTGGGACCACTGCTGTTTGTGATCTATA
This sequence comes from Callorhinchus milii, assembly GCF_018977255.1. NCBI lineage: Eukaryota > Metazoa > Chordata > Chondrichthyes > Chimaeriformes > Callorhinchidae > Callorhinchus > Callorhinchus milii. The sequence goes on along the minus strand of NW_024704748.1, from coordinate 109,425 downwards.
TAAATGTCCTGGACTTGGGTACAGGGAGGACAATCTCCAAGTTTGCAGATGATACTAAACTGGGAAAACTAGCAAACAGTGAGGAGGATAGTAGCAGATCTCAAGGGGACACAGACAGACCGGTAACACGGGCAGACACGGGGCAGATGAAGTTTAATGTGGAGAAATACGAAGTGATGCATTTTGGAAGGAAGAATGAGGAGAGGCAATAAAAGCTGATGGTACAATCTTAAAGGGGGTGAAGGGATAGAGACCTGGGGGTCATATAGTAAATATTTGAAGGTGGCCGGACAGGCAGATAAAGCTGTTAAAAAGCCTACGGATACCAGGCTTTATAAATAGGGGCATAGAGTACAACAGTCAGGAAGTTATGATGAACCTTTATATAAAACACTGGTTAGGCCTCAGCGAGAGACTGTGTTCAGTTCTGGGCCCCACACGTTAGGAAGGATGTCAAGGCATTGGAGAGGGAGCAAAGGAGATTGACCCGGATGGTACCAGATGAGGGGCTTCAGTTATCAGGGAGGCTCGAGAAGCGAGGATTATTCTCTTTGGAGCAGAGAAGGTTAATAGAAGTTTTCAAAATTAAGAGGGGATTTGATAGGGTGAACAAGGAGAAACTATTCCCACTGGGGGGGGGGGGGGTGGTCGGTAACCCCAGGACACCGACTTTAAATAGTTGTTCAAAGAAACAGAGACGAGTTGAGGAGAAATTTTTCCACACAGCGAGTTGTTGGGATCTGGAATGCATTGCCTGAAAGGCTGGTGGAAGCCAATTCGATAACAACTTTTAAGAGCGAAGTAGATAATTATTTGGGAAGCACAAGTCTGCAGGGCTATGAGGAGGAGTGGGGTGGATTTGGAAGTTCTTTTCAAAGAGCCGGTACAGACTTGATGGGCCGAATGTCCTCCTTCTGTACTGTATAATTCTACAATTCTATATTATTTCTGATCAGAAATCTAATTTGCTTTTGAAAGTATCAGCACTTTCTGCTTCCAAAATCTCCCTAGGGAGCCTGTTCCATGCATTTACTACTCACTCACTGAAATAGTGTTTCCGGAGATGTTTCAAATTTAGCCCCTTTCAATCACAGACCATGTCCTCTGATTCTACTGTTCTGGACAAGATAAAACAGTTTCATTATCCAGTCCCTTCGTAGAGAGGGAGTTTAGAGAGAATTGGCTTCTCCAGTTTGTGCCGAACGATTTGTACAAGGATCAGCTAAGATCCGGGTCTCACTAATTACCATCTTCCTCTCACAAATTAAACAGTTTGCCCCTCCCTAACACACAGAGGCAGAAGGAAATGGGATGCTTAAAAGGGAGACACATACATAAGGGTATTAACAACTTGCATTTACACAGCACTTTTCACGCAAGGTAGCATCTCAGAGCATTTGACAGTGGCGGAGCACGACACTGAGCTGAGGGAGGGTTCTAAATTATCCAGTTCCTTTGTGTAGAGAAGAGATGGGATTAAAGAATTGCCACAATCTAATAAAGTCTATCTATGTAAGTGTGTATATAGGGAGTTCTGGGTTATGTGGATTTCCCTGGAAGCCACTGACTGGATAGCTATCAGGACCAGAATGCTGTTGACCAAAGTAGCACAGTGGTGATGCCCTGCTCCAGGAGAACCAAGGTATCCCACGCTTTTACCTTTATCCGACAAGCGACGAGGCTGCATCTCGAGGTATATACTCCTGCTGTCGTCCTCATCCTCGGGGGGGTGGCTCAGGTCCTCCCAGGCACACTTGGCGCTCACACCACTCAGGTTAGACCCGTCAGTCTCGATGCCTTTGTCCACTCTTTCCTGGGCACAAGAATATCAAGCCCATTTCATCAAATAAAAAGAGGGTAAACTGCATCCGGTTTCAAACTTATGCAAGAACTGACATTATTGCTCTATTCAAAGAGCCGGCATAAACTCGATGGGCCAAATGGCCAAACGGCTCTTTGAATAGAGCAATAATGTCAGTTGCATGAATATTATGATGCTTGGTATTAAGTCAGATGATTGATTGCAAAGCAATGGTCCTATAAAGTTACTGGTTACCCATTAGAGTTTTATATTTCAAATAGATCATTTTCTACGCAGAATCAGTATTTTATCCAAATAATGGTTACCCTTAGAGTTGTGGAAACAACAACAACAACCAGATTCCATTTATAAAGCGCCTTTCACGTCAGGAGGACGTCCCAAGGCGCTGCACAGTTGGGTCATGACCCGAGCAGGGGGGAAATGGTCAGGGTGAGGGGAGGGAAGGGAGGGAGCGAGGAGGGGGGAAATGGTCAGGGTGAGGGGAGGGAAGGGAGGGAGCGAGGAGGGGGAAGAGAGTCGAGAGGGGAGCTGAAGGCACGGTCAAAGAGAAAGGTTTTGAGACCGGCCTTGAAGGAGGAAAGGGAGGAAGCAAGGCGAAGGCATTGGGGGATAGAGTTCCAGAGCCTGGGGGCTGAGAGGCTGAAGGCCCGACCACCGATGGTAGGGCGGTTGGGGCGGGGGACGTGGAGCAGACCGGAGCCAGAGGAACGGAGGGTACGGGCAGGTAGGTAGGGGAATAGTAGGTTGGAGAGGTAGGAGGGAGCAAGGCCGTGAATGGCCTTGTAGGTGAAGATGAGGATCTTGAAATCCACCACCATTGCTTAAGAGTATCCAAACAAGTGAGAATTCCAGGCCTCCCACCTACACGTGGAAATGCCAGAGATAGATTGTTGGAATGGAATGCGCTCTCTCTGCCTGGAGGGACACATCCTGCTTAACTTATTCCGGAAAGTATTAGACATAGGTTGGCAAGAGCCAAGCCAACATAAGGAACATTTTCAGAAAAAATAGTTTTAGTAAAGATTTTACTATTGTCTTATTGACACAAGAATAGCAGGGATGCTACTTAAGAATAATTTATAAAGGCAGATTTGTGCAGTGTTGGGATCAAACATGCAACTGGTAGGGACACAGCTGGGACCAGCAATTCACCATATGGCTCTGTCTTTCAAGTCTCCACGGGTGTTTTTCTTCATTTGAGTCACCTTGTCTAACCACAACTCCTTAAATAGCTATCACAAGGAGAAGTTCTCCTGAGCACAATTATATTTGAAGAGTGAGCTATAACTTGGAAACAAAACCTTCAATTGGGAGGTACTTCACTGTTGAGTTGCCTTTGGATGGGGGGGGGGGAAGAGGAGTGGGGAGGGAGGAATATCAGACATTACCTGTAAATGTGGATCGCTTTCAAATATCGTCTCCCCTCTCCTCATATCCGTGATTAGCCAATGGCCGCCTGCTCTGTAGGGGGACATAGAACATCGGCAGTTATTTATAACTTTATTCCTTCGGTATGCGAGTTCCTTCATCACATCCAGAGTCAAAACACTTCATTTCACCAATTTGCAAACTAACTCCACAAATATACAGTCAATTCACTTTACAGTCTAGCACTTTAAGATGTCGAGAAGACGCGAAAAGCGCTATATAATAATAATAATAATAATCCTTGCATTTGATATAGCGCTTTTCACGTCGGGAGGACGTCCCAAAGCGCTTCACAGAACACACTGTAAAGTGAATTGACTGTATATTTGTGGGCGAACGCGGCAGCCAATTGCACACAGCAATGTCCCACAAACAGTCGTAGATTGAAAATGACCCAATTTTTTTTTTATTATTGTTTTTTTGTTTTTTTGGAGGGATTATTATTATCTTGTTGATACTCGTCAACAAGGTGATGTCTCACCACTGTAATCATAGACAGACTGCAGACATGGTTGGGAAGAGAGACTGCAGACATGGATGCAGTGGGCATGGAGAGAAGGAATAACATGACCAAATCCAGTGGCAGCCGGTTTCATAGCCAAGACCAATAATTTATATTTTGAAATAGACTGAGAACAGGAGAACTGTCTGCAATTGTTGTAGGCCTAGAAGCTTTCTTGCTTAAAAGCAGATATTTGAAAAGGTTAATGATGTCCTTTGAGAACACAGACTTCAGATGAAGTGCACATATACATACCAAATGTTGCACACATCAGTTTTGAACCCTGCACCTGCTTGATTTGGATACAGTGACAGCTGACTTGAGCCCAGGTCCCATCACTGCATACAGGCTGGGGCGGGGGGAGGCGGATTACACCTCCATTTGCATATATCAAATGCAAGGATTATTATTATTATTAACTCCCTCACCATAGGTACAGTTTACAGCACATTGTGTCTGTCTGCTCTGATCCTAGCTTCACTGATGGATCTCTGCACTCCAACCTTACACAGCTCATCATTAATTTAATTTGGAGCAACACTGTATTGCCGTATCCTAGCCGACGGGTACAAAGTCCTACAGTCAGACCTCCAGAGATCAGCTAACTCAGCAAAGAAATCAAACCAGCATAACTGCTACCACAGGCTGTGCCTTCCACCAAGCCATCAAAAGGGGTGAGTGGGGAAAGAGGAGTAAGAAAGCCAGGCATATAGTCTAGAAATGGTTCCCCTTCGGCCAACAGAACTTGTCTTGCTGAACTGGTACCTCAAAAGGTATCTAATAAGCCACTTCCTTTCTTTCAGTAAATACTGCTGCTAAAGGGAGGATGTGAAGCTTGCACCACTTACACAGGGACTGTCCGCAAGAGCTCCAGGATCCCTTGCCCATTCCACTGTTGCGCTGCTTGAAGTTCTTCTGTGCAGACGCCAACAATCTGAGGTAGGAATGAAAGAGCGTGAGACATGCTGAGAAACCAGAGGCATTTGAGATATCAATAGTATATAAGAGGATAGATATATCGTGACCCTCTAAAGCGTTTTCAACTACTGTGCTTGGTAACCAGAATGCAGATCTTTATCAGTAACCAGGATTATCTGTGTATTTTACCCACAAAATATAACAACAATTTGCATTTATATAGCACCCTTCACACCCTTCATATAGCATCCCGGAACGCTTGAAAATAGTCAATCCATTTTACAATACATTCTGTGAAGCCCTTTGAAACGTCTCAATGATGTGATAAAGCTGTATCAAATGCAAAGATTATTATTATCATTTGTGTTCTATGGTGCTGAACTTAAGAGATTCATCCTTTTGTCCTTATAATGATGCACAACCCAAGTCTCAGCCCTCAATAACAATAATAATCCTTGCATTTGATAAAGCGCTTTTCACATCTTCTAAACGTCTCAAAGCGCTTCACAGAATAGACCGTAAAGTGAATTGACTGTATATTTGTGGGCAAAACGCAGCAGCCAATTGCGCACAGCAGCGTCCCACAAACAGTCGTAGATTGAGTTTAGTGTTTAATTCTTTTTTTATAATTTAATTTTTAATAATTTAATGTTCAATGGGTAGAGCGCTTGGGTGTTACTTGCCAAATGTCTGACAATAACTAATGACTTCCAATTACATATCCAGTTGTTGGGAGTGTGGCTTAAGATGGGATTGAGGTTTTCTACCAGCAAACTATACCTGCCTTACAGCAGGCAATGGGGGGGCAGGATCATAAAACATTCTGTATCTCAGCCCACTGAAAGTGGTGTGCACAAGTAAGAATGCACAGAGGGTTTGAAAAATCCCAGCTGCAAAGAAAAGTGATCTAATCCATTTAAATTAAGTTTAGCAGCCATTTCAGTATAATAATAATCCTTGCATTTGATATAGTGCCCTATCACCTCATCGACACGTCTCAAAGTGCTTCACAGAATACATTGTAAAGTGTTGTGAAGACTATTTATTTTCTGGGTGAAATGCAACAGCCAATTGTGCACAGCAGTGTCCCATAAAGAGCCGTGGATCGAGTGACCAGATTTAAAAAACAACTAAGATCCATCTCTTGTCTCTAACTCCAACAGATGCTACAAACCTGCGCCAAGGTTGTACAACAACAACAACTTGGGTTATATAGCGCCCTCCATGCCGGACGGGGTCTCAGAGCGCTTTACAGTAACGGATCCCAGGGCCGAGCCAGGGGGAAGGGGAGGAACCAGGGGGAGGGGGAGGAGCCGAGGGGGAGGAGCCGGGGAGGAGCCAGGGGGGAGGAGCCGGGGAGGGGGGGGGGGGGAGGAGCCGGGGAGGGGGGGAGGGGGGGGGAAGGTGACCAAAGGTGCGGTCGAAAAGAAAGGTATTCAGCAGAGACCTGAAAATGGGAAGAGAGGGGACGAGACGAAGGGAATGAGGAAGGCAGTTCCAGAGCCTCGGGGCACAGTGGCTGAAGGCACAGCCGCCGAGGGGGGAGGGGAGGATGAGGAGGAGTCCAGACCCGGAGGAATGAAGGCAACAGACACTGTTGAGAGATCAGAGAGGTCGGGGGGTGCAGAGGAGTGGAGGGATTTCAATATAAGAGTGAAGATCTTGAAGTGGATCCTCTTTGGGACAGGAGCCAGTGCAGTCTGGCCAGGACTGGGGGGGATCGGGGAGAGCTAGGACTGGGGGGGATCGTGGAGAGGGGTTTGGGGGTGGGGGGGAGGGCCAGGACTGGGGGGATCGGGGAGAGGGGTTTGGGGGTGGGGCGGGAGGGTCAGGACTGGGGGGGATCGGGGAGAGGGGTTTGGGGGTGGGGAGCCAGGACTGGGGGGATCGGGGAGAGGGGTTTGGGGTGGGGGAGGACGGGGGAGCCAGGACTGGGGGGATCGGGGAGCGGAGGTTCGCGCGGGTGAGAATGTGGGCAGTAGAGTTCTGAATGATTTGGATTTTATGGATGGCAGTGGAGGGGAGGCCGGCGATGAGGGCGTTAGAGTAGTCCAGCGAGAGGTGACAAAGGCAAACGGACCAGAGTTTCAGCGGCTTTTGGGGTGAGGTATTGTCGGAGACGGGCGATGTGTCGGAGGTGGAAGAAAGCGGTGCTGGTGAGGGACCGGATGTGGGGGAGGAAGGATAATTGGGGGTCGAACCTGACGCCCAGGTTGCGTACGGGTTCGGAGAGTTTTAGGGGTCTCAGCCTGGCTTAGTTTGTGCATTCTCACATCTGACACAGAAAGTTTGGGGTTCAAGCCCCACCTCAGGACTTGGAGGTCACAAATTAGCGTACACTCCCATTTAATGCCGGGGGAGCGCAGCATTGTGGGAGGCACTGTTTTTTGGAGATGTTAAACTGAGGGCCGATCTGTGGATCTGTTCAGGAAGACATTACCATTTAAAAAGTGGGGGCTCTCCTCATCTCCTAACCAACAATGTCCCCACAGAAAATTGGTCATGCGCTTCATGGCCGTTCATGGGATGTTGCTTTGTGCAAATTGTCTGCCACGTTAATTAACACATTACATGGAGACATTTGAGAAGTTTAAAAATGTTATAAGGCGTTATTTCGAGCAAATGCAACGATTATTATTTCAACAAAATTCATGTACTAGACAATATTGAACAGCAGATGGAGCTAAAAATCTTTCAGTGCTGAGTTACAGCAAAAACCTCCATCAGGTTCAGTTGTATTAAACACCTCATTTTGCTCGCAAGCAACTAATTTTTAAAAAATCTTTCAGAATTATATGAGGTGGGCAAGAGGAAGGGAAAATGTAATCTCCCCAAAAACTGCAAAACAGTAAAACTTGCGTAAATCTGATTTGTATAAATCGTCTAATCTCCTAAATCGACAATTGCCCACGTCCTGTTCAAAAGTTTATATTCTATGCAAGTTTGGTACAACTATGATACTTTGCATAAGTCTTATTAAATGTTGTTGTAAATGTTTGATCCCAACTGATACAACTAATATGAGATTTACTCTGTAATAATTGTTGCAAAGATGTCCACTAAAAGCACATGGTTTAGTCTCAATCAGAATCCTTTCACCTTTACCTTTTTAAAAAAATAGAAAAACTACCAAAATAAAGGGAGACGTCTCAAAGCACTTCACAGGATATTCTGCAAAGTGGAGTGACTATTTTGTGGGTGAACCTGGCAGCCAATCTGCGCACAGCAACATGCCACAAAACAGCCATGAAGGGAGTGATCGATTTTATTTGGGAGATTGTTGGCCAGGACATTGGGAGAGAGAAACTCCCTTGGGAAATAATTGGGTGCCCAGGGATTGTAATACACGAATATGCTAAGGATATGAGGACATTTACATAGCAAGTTCATGATTCCCTTCCTCACCAGCACGTGGAAGAGAGGTGGAGATTTCCTGAATGGGGAAGAAATGGTGGCTTAATTAAATAACCTCAATAATCAAAAAAGGGGTGCGATGATCAGGAAATAAAAAATCAGCAGATCAAGAAATCATAAAAACAATCATCTTTGCATCTCAAAGCGTTTCTTCATAGAATGTATTGTAAAGGGCGAAACATTGGGCAAGTTTCCTTACTCCACACACTTCTGTTTACCTAGCAGTAAGTAGGAAGCCAGTTGTTAGTCAATTATTTTCTGGGGCAATAATTACTTCAAAAAAATAATAATTTGATCACTCAATCCACGAAAATTTGTGGGACGCTGCTGTGCGCAATTGGCTGCCGCATTTCGCCCACAAAATATACAGTCAATTCATTTTAGTGTATTCTGTGAAGCGCTTTGAGACATCTTGAAGATGTGATAAGGCACCATATCAAATGCAAGGATTATTATTATTTATTGTAAAGCAGTGACTGTGCATTTTGTAAGACAACAGAGCAGCCAATTTTATGCATTGCAATGTCACCTACACAGCCATGAAGAGAGTAATAATAATAACAATAATAATCCTAACAATAATAATAAGTCCCAAAGCGCTTCACAGAACACACTGTAAAGTGAATTGACTGTATATTTGTGGCGAACGCGGCAGCCAATTGCGCACAGCAATGTCCCACAAACAGTCGTAGATTGAAAATGACCAATTTATTATTGTTTTTGGTTTTGGAGGGATTATTATTAGGCTCTGTGTGGAGTAAGGAAACTTGCCCGAGGTTTCGCCCTCTGCCTGGAATTGAACTGAGGTCTCTCACTTGCAAAGCGAGTGCTCTAACTACTGAGCTACAGGACTCCACTAATTTTAATTGAGGGATTGTTGGCCAGGACATCCGGAGAGAGAAACTCCTTTCTCTTTTGAACAGTGCCATGGGATCTTTGACATCCACCTGAACAGACAGATGGGATTTGGTTTAACGTCTCATCCGAAAGATGACATCCTCATTACTGCATTGTAATGCAAGATTAGGTCTTGGAAATACAAGAAGCTCTACAAGTTCAAATTCCCTTTGTTGTGCTTAAACACACAACTTTCTGATTCAGGAGCAAGAGCGCTACTGCTTCTGCAGCTAAGAACTGTATGACAACAAACACTAAGAGGATTCAGTACTCACACAAAGTCACCCCAGAGTGCAGCAGAGCTACAAATCCACACCCATGTCAGGCAGCTTTTTCCATTAAACCACAATGGAAACGAGAGAAAGGAGAGTGAGAAACGAGAGAGAGCAAGCGGAGGAGCAGGTGAGAGCCACATTGAGCTAACAAAGTCACATCCTTTCCAAATCAGGAGATCAAAACTCTAAAAAGTCTGCAAATACTCAATTTCAAACAGAACTGGAACAGAACAGAACTAACTGAATTGGAAGCCGCAGGAATCTAGCAGAAACGGTCTCAAACTGGAAACCAGATGTCTTATTGGGTAAAGGCAAAGGCTGGTGCAGCATTAGGTCACTCAGGTTGGAGAGGACAAGTTTGCAGGGCTATGGTGAGAGAACAGAGGAGTCGGAATGATTTGGATAGCTCTTTTCAAGATGTGCCAAATTACCTCCTTCTGTGCTGTATAATTCTATTATTGGGAAGGTTACAGGTTGGAATCATGGGCTAGGACTCCAAAGGTACAATTAGCCTCAGTCCCCTCGGGTTAAGGAGGGGATTATTCACATGGGATCTGAACCCATAACCTTCTGACTCAGAGGTGATATTACTGATGCCCACCTCCAGAGAGTCATTGACAGCAAAGGATCATGGAAAACCATGAGTGAACAAGATTTGTTGTAACAAACTCAAATGTATTCACAGGGATCACCATCAGAGCAAAAACATGCAACTACTGGGACCCAATTCCCCCATCAGAGAGGACAATAGCCTTTGAAAGGACTGAATTGACTTACAGTAAAAAAAACTTTTCTGAACTTCTCCAAAATGGGCTTTGGTTGCAAATGATCTCGTGGATGGCAGAGCTGAGCTCCTGAAACATGGCGACAACCAACAAAATGGCTGTCCAGGGCAGCTCCACAACAACAACCCCAAAGGCAGCAGCTATGAGCAATAATTGCGTAAGTACTATATCTTCAGCCTTGAAAAGAGAGATCTCAGAGACCTTCTAGAATACCTGCTGCTAAATGGGATTGAGCATGTAAAGCCAGAGTAATACTTACTGTCATTCATTCCATGGCTGTTAGTGGGACATTGCTGAGTGTGTATATAGGCTGCGACGATGGCCTACAAATATGCAAGTCACTGCACATGAAGTGATTATTTGTGAAGCACTTTCAGATAGTTATAGGCATTGTATCAAATGATGATTCTTGATTGTTTTGGTGAACACAATCTTCAGTTGGCTTATTGTCTTGCTTCCTGCAAGTTCATTTATAGATTATGTTTTGGTTTAGCGGGCGGGCTGGTGGGGTGAGGGAGTGGGGGTGGAGGAGAGAGGGAATAAACAAGTCAGACGCTGATTCAGACTGCTGGGAGTGGAGCACAATTTCCTCTGATTCGGTAGAAAATTGGCCTCCAAAATGTGAATATTTCATCAGTTTCAACTTTACTCCCAAAGTTCCAAAAAGTACAAATTGGGAGGGACAGAACAATAATAGAAATGAGTGTGGGTCCCTCCCTGCCAGCAAGTTAGAATGAAAGAGTTGTCCAACTGAACGTCAGCAAAACCGAGGCCCTCCACACCTCGTGCGCTGACAGCATCAGCATCCATGACTGCACTCTCAACCTCACTGAGCCAGTCAGGAACCTGGGGGTCTTGTTTGACCCTGAACTGTCCTTTCTCCCCCATATCCGCACCATGACCGGCACTGCCTACGCAACACTGCCAGACTCCGCCACCCTCGCCTAACTCCACTGGCTCCCCATCCCCCAGAGGATCGAATTCAAGATCCTCATCCTCACTTTTAAGGCCTTGCCCCCTCCTACCTCTCTGACCTGCTGACTCCCTACCAACCTGCCCGCTCCCTCCGTTCATCGGGCTCCGGCCTGCTCCACGTCTCCTGCCCAACCCGCCCTACCATCAGTGGCCGGGCTTTCAGCCTCTCTGCCCCCACACTCTGGAACTCCATCCCACGGTCCCTTCGCTTTGCTTCCTCCTTTGTCTCCTTCAAGGCCGGTCTCAAGACCTTCCTCTTCGATCGTGCATTCAGTCGCCCTCCCATCTCTCTGCCTTCCCACACCTCTACCTCATCCCTCCCCCATCCTCGGGTCCTAACCCCTGACTGTCGAGGGCCCCAACGTGAAAGATGCTCTATAAATATAATTTTGTTGTTTCGAGCTCGCAATGTACCTGGAGGAATGCGACTGTTCCAAATGGAGTGTGGACAGGCTGCAGTTGTGGGTCCTCGGTCAGCAACATGTGCTGTATTCTGGACTCGCTGTTGTCCAAGGGGCTGTGCCACGAAACGTGATCACCACTGCATAACGTATTCTCTGTGTGGCAGAGAGAAATAAAACAAAAGTTTAAAATCTTCACAGCAGGTGTTTAGTTCCACCAATCTTGTAGGGATTTTTTTTAAATTGTGGATAATTTTTAAAAAATTAATCGGCCACAAAATTCACGGTCATTCCACTTTACAATATATTCTGTGAAGTGCTTTGAGACGTCTCAAATGATGTGATAGGTACTAAATACAAGGATTATTATTACTACTATAATCTTCTTCACAAATTTAATAATTCATCAATACACAGTGCCTTTAATTTCATGTACAAATAAGCATTTCAAAGGGCTTTACAAAATATAACTGTTTGGAAACAAAGTGAATTTTAAAATATAAATGTAACAGCATCGTCCTATAAAAAATGAAATGAGCAGCCAATCTGAATTTGGGGGCATGTTCGGATACATTAGGAGGCAATTATAAACAGAGGTGCCCATGAGAAAGAGCACATCTCTTTCAATTAAGATCGGCAGAGGGGTCCTTTTTCATCTACCTGAATGGCAAGGCAGACTCTAAATTAACAATACAATCAAATAATTACACGTTATTTAGCTTATGTGACTCTTAACTAATTGTCTGAAAAAATCAGAATGAAGTTATTTTAAAGTTTAACCCAAGTTTAAAGTCTAATGTGAAATTCCATCAATCTGCTGTTCCCTCAGCACCCACTTGAGTGTTATTACTGCATTCATAATGCTAGCGTTTCAAGAACATCATGCAACTGTCCTATTTGTCATAATAATAAGCCTTGCATTTGATAAAAACCTTATTACATCATTGAGACTTTTCAAAGCACTTCACAGAATACATTGTAAATTGAATTAACTTTATATTTTGTGGTCGAAACGCATCAGCCAATTGTGCACAGCAGTGTCACACAAACAGGCGTGGATTATTATAATTATTTAAAAGAATTAGGGGATTATTACCCCCAGAAAGCGATCTGCCAATTGCCTAACAACTGGGATCCTACTTACTGGAGTAGGAAAACTTGCCTATGATTCGAAATGATAGGATATCAAAACCATATAATATAGGAGAACCATGTTTGGGATGCCCTGAAGAAATTTGTACAAACAGGCTGTGCAGTAAGCCGAAACGTGAGTTTATCAAAAGGTACAACAAATGGAGCCCAAGATATTCTTTGGCCTCCATTTTCTTTTGCAACCAACCACTGCTACTTACTTCTATTATTGCAGCCTACAGTTCTACAGTAAAACTACCCAAATACAATATGTAGGGTAGATTTTTGAAACATTTCTCTTCCAGTTTATTTCTCTAATGTTAAACATTCTTCTGTGCTGTTTTGTGATCATAACGCAGCATTGCATTTGATGCTTTAGTTTCTCATTGTCAGTAGCTTGAACACCTTGCTTTAAAAGATAGCCTTCCTAACATTGTCCCAGCATTGTTACAGCATTAAATGCTTCCAATCCTAGAATAGTTTAAAAAAACATCTGCTGTAAGTGTGAATACACTTTGTTCCCTCCATTTTGCCCACAACATTAACAGTCGTTGACTTTACAGTATATATTGGGAAGCGCTGTGAGATGTCTCGAAGACGTGATAAGGCACTATATCAAATGCAAGGATTATTATTTACCCCAAATTAAAAGTTACCTTTAATGGTGATTGCTTAATTTTGATATTCTTAAACATTTCATACATTCTACCATGATAAGTGGAGTCCTGTAGCTCAGTGGTTAGAGCACTTGCCTTGCAAGAGAGACACCTGAGTTCAATTCCAGGCAGAGGGCGAACCATTGGGCAAGTTTCCTTACTCCACACAGAGCCTAATAATAATCCCTCCAAAACAATACAATAATAAATTGGTCATTTTCAATCCATGACTGTTTGTTGGACGCTGCTGTGTGCAATTGGCGGCCGCGTTTCGCCCACAACAGTCAGTGCACTTTACAGTATATTCTGTGAAGCGCTTTGGGATGTCTGGAAGACGTGAAAAGCGCTATATCAAATGAAAGGATTATTATTATTGCCTAATAGTTTGTACAGAACTATTTCAAACACCCTTGCTTTAAAGTGCATCCCCCAGTAGATGGCTCCCCATTTGGACCTTGTCTTAACACAGCATGTTCAGCGACAGGCTGCAAACTTGACATTTTGAAACCGTTTTTCCCTCCCCTGGATTGATTTGGGGCCAAACTGAAAATCTGGCTCCCATGAACTGTTGGCTGAACTTGAACCAACTTCTATCTTAACAGAATGCAGGAACAATTTGTGTTGACGCCTTTGAACCTTAGACGGAGCATATTCAGTCGAGAGAGAGACACAAAGCAGCCGTGTATCTGTTTAAGCTGCAGAGCTTTTAACCACCACAATGACTTGCAGAACTGGATCCCGAGATCAGGTCACGGCATTTTGTTTTTCTGTAAGTGACAACATTTCGACCCTCCGCCTCAATCCCCCTGCCTCGCCTGTCTTCAGATCACACCCAAAGACCTTCCTCTTCGACTGTGCCTAGGGTCACCTCCCCTCTCTCCCTGACTCAGCATTATGCTCCGACAATGTTCAGTGCTCCAAGACTCTGCCCTGGGTGAAGGTTGCTATATAATGTAAGTTGTTATTGAGAGCTGAAGAACAGTATATAGTTCAACTTGCGCATCAGTTGTCCGAAAAGATTTTTGAAAAGTATTCACAGTGGGCAAATACAGTTGCTCCTCTTATCTGCACATCACATACAACAATAACTTGCATTTATGTAGCACCCCTCAGCGTCTCAGAGCACTCAACGTTGACAGAGGCTGAGGCCAAGCTGGGGGGCGGGAGGAGGTGACTGTAAGCATAGTTGAAGAAGAAGGTCTTCAGTCGTGATCTAAAGGAGGGGAAGGAGGCAGGAAGATGGAGGGATTGGGAGAGAGAATTCCAATGCTGCACGGCGTAGTGGCTGAAAGCACAGCCACCGATGGTGGAGCAGAGGGGACGAGGGATAAGCAGGAGGCCAGAGCCAGCCGAGCAGATGCAGCGGGTCGTGGTGCGGGGAGAAAGCAGGTCGGAAAGGCAGCACATCTTCCTATTAACATCCGGGCTTAGATCAGCTAAGTCATACTGTGATGTCAGCAAAATATTTTAGTTGAGCACAATACAACAAAGACACACAAACAAGACAGCTAGAGCGACAGTGAGGGAGGGAGGGAGGGAGGGAGGGGAGGGAGAGCTATCACAGCCAAGCCGAATTCCCCCCAAAAAACACAATGGTTCCATCAATTCATTTAAAATACTTTTGAGTTTTAATATGTGCATCTCCCTAAACAGGAGTGAACGCTGGGCAATTGTTTGTGCAACAGGACAGGCAGAGGTCAAAATAAATAAACATTCAGATTAACTAATTAAGTTTGCTGCGCTTTTCCTTCCCGAGGATCGATCGGTTCCGGTTGCACTACGCTGTAATGCTAAAAGGTTAAGGGGGTAACATTTTCTCACCGGATTCTGCCGAACAGCAAGAAGTACATAAACGGAAACGGTAATGCCAGCTTTGGCCGCGGCTAATGAAATGTTAAGATGGATGGAAAAAGTCATGCATGTTTTTCTGTCATGCTGTGTGTGGCGTAAGCCCAGATAGACTTTTATTAAAAATAATAAAATAAAAAAGGTACACTTAATAAAAACTGCCCTGTTCTACGTATGAAATGCAAAGCCACAAAGAGCCCTTTCTTGGGTCCTGTCTTTGTGCCAGGATATTAGCCACGTCAAACTTTAACTGGATGCCTTGGTGACTGATCCCTGTAATGCGTTGCTGCTCTCAGCTCTCCTGGGAACAGAAATCACACCCAGCCCTGGTTTTCACATGCTAATCCCCCAATTGTAAACCCACCTGCTTGTGTCCCACTCCCCCCTACCCCCACGTTTCTCTCACACACCCAGCAATTACCATAGCATTTGTATCGATTGCCGAAGGATGGCTGAGACATTAGCCCTTTTGTTGTTAAGCAGGGAGAGTATGGAAACATTAAAGATCAAACTTTAAATTGTAATACCCAATATAAGCCTTTTTCAAAAAAAAACCCACATGCTGTGGGTTATCAAAAACGAAAATAGTGAGTTTCTGGTCTGCAGCCTTTCATAAACTGACGGGCAATTTTTTTTAAGGTGGCTTTGAAATGAAATCTTTCCTAAATAACCTGGAACCCAAATTTAAGCCCCTTTTTTAGAAAAAATGACTTACAGCAAAACATTGCTGGCAAAGCTCTGAATCAAGTGTCCGCAGATCCACCAAACCAACTTGCATGCCCTCTGCTCAGTGGGCTCCAGCCTGCACCTTGCTCCCAGCCCTGCTTGCCCCACCATTGGCGGTCAGGCATTCGGCCTCCCTCACCCCATCCGTTGGAACTCCATCTCACAGTCCCATTTGGCTCACCTCCTCCCCTGCCTCCTTTAAGGCCCGTTTCAAGATCCTCCTCTTCGACCACGCCTTCAGTCAACCTCCTACCCCCACACTTCCTGCCCTCCGACCCCCGATCCCAACCCCCAACTCGGGTCCAATTTCCTGACTGTGCAGCGCCTTGGGACAATGGGACACCTTCAACTATAGCCCAACAAATAGAAAACTAACACACAACATTTTGGAGAGGAAATGTACGCAGCTACATTATAAAAAGCTTTCTACATTTCTACAAGACGTTTTATACCTTAGAGCAGATTTAACAGCCAATAAAAACTACAGTAAACAGTTTGCTTCAGATGTTAGCCCTGTCTGACTAAATTCACTTCCAGTCTTTTCAGAAAAGAAGTAGTAGCAATTGTCAAAGAGTTCTAAAGTTGCTGCCAGTATTAATTCATACAGGAAGATAAAAGGGCAAACTTCAAAGAGATTTGATTCAACACTTGAGCAAAGAATTGTCAGACAAAGCATAAATGCAAGCCAATACTTACAGATAGAAAAATGATCTAGTTTGACAGAAAACTATATCTCAATAACAGTAGAGTGTGAAAAAGTTTGGAGCAGTTAGAGTGGCCCTTTGAATAGGTCACTGGGTTTGGGAATGTGGGGGTCACCATAGAGGATACAGAGATTTACTAGGAATGACATTCCGTTGCCAGGTACGTCAACCTGGAGCCAGTTCAGCTCCAAGGCCCCGCTTACCCCTCCCACCCCACAAGGAGAATAGATATGATTTGACCTATGAGCAGAGACTATAGGAACTGGACCTATTTTCACTGAAACAAGGGAACCTCAAGAGGAGACCTGATGAAGGTCTTTAAAATTGTGAAGGTTTTGGTAGAGTAGATAGAGAGAAATCATGTCCACTGGTCGGTAAGTTAATCTCTAGAAGGCATCAATTAAGTAGAATCTCATCAAGTCGGGAGGACAACCTCAAGGTGATATACCTGGGGTGCAAGGATAGCTGATTAAAGCTTGAAGGACAACGAGGGTCCTTTAACCCATACCACCTTTACCCAGCTCCGCAATATTGCTCGCCTTCACCGCTGCCTCTAACCACAAGCCACCAAGACCCTGATACACGCTCATATTACATCCCGGCTTGACTATACCAACTGCATGCTAATGGGACTTCCCAACTCTTCCCTCTACAAGCTGCAGATTATTCAGAACTCGTGTTCTCACTTGCACCAGGCTCCAAGAACCTATCACCCCTGTTCTTGCCCGGCTTCACTGGCTTCCTATTCCTCGTGTACAAAACAAAGCCCCCCACGGTCTTGCCTCCCTCCACTTTTCCGACCTCCTCCCCCAAATCAGCCTGTCTGCTCACTCTGCTCGGCGGACCCTGGCCTGCTTTAGGTCCCCCCACATTTCCTGCCCCACCATTGGCAGTCGGGCATTGAGCATCTGTGTCCCCACCCCTGGAACTCTAACCCGCAATCCCTCCATCTCATTTTCCACTCTTGCCTCCTTCAAGTCCCATCCAAAGACTTTCCTCTTCAACCATGCCTTCAGCCACCCTCCTATCCCACTCTCCCTGCCCTCCACCTCTCCTGACCCCAACTTCAATCCCAAAACCCCTTACTGTCCCCCTTACGACGTGAAGGGCACTACAAAAGTGTCATTTGTTATTGTTTAATGACAACAACTTTCACTTATATAGTGCCCTCCACACAGTTGAGCAGAGGTGCCGGGTAGTGGATTGGGGAGTGAGGAAGCTGGAGAGGTAGGGAGGTGCCAGAGAGTGAAGGGATTTGAACACGAGTGAGAGGATCTTGAAGTGGATCCGTTTGGTGATGGGGAGCCAGTGGAGCCTGGGCCAGAGCTGGGGAGATGTGGGGACGGAGTTTGGTTGGGGTCAGTATGTGGGCGGCAGAGTCTGAATGAGCTGATCTTGTGAATGGTGGAGCTGGGGAGATCGGCGAGGAGTGGGTTGCAGTAATCCAGGCGGGAGGTGACAAACACATACACAAGGGTTTCGGCTGCATTTGGGGTAAGGTACAGTCGGAGTCGGGCAATGTGGTGGAGGTGGAGGAAGGTGGTCCTGGTCAGAGTCCAGATGTGGAGGAGGAAGGACAGCTGTGTGTCGAACTGGAAACAGGAAGAGAACTAGCAGAGAAACAGAACACGTGGAATGTTGATAAATTGTTGAAAGAGATGGAGGTAATTGGCCAAGAACCAGTTTATATAAAGAGAGCTTGGTCAGAGGGAAGTTACCAGGTAGAGACAGCGAGTAAGAGCCCAGTGGGAGATGAGGTGAGGTATGTGATTAGAGGGGGGAAACCTCTGTGTGGATAAATAATGAACAGCATTGAACATCTTTGGAAACATAGCACCTCGTCATTTCTTTGAGGTGTCTCAAAGCGCTTCACAGAATATACTGTAAAGTGAATTAACTGCATACAAATGCCAAAATATAAAAGTCACCCAGTGGTAAGAGCACTCGCCTCACAAGCGAGACACCTAGGTTCAATTCCCGGCAGAGCGAAATGTTGGGCAAGTTTCCTTACTCCACACACCTCTGTTTACCTAGCAGTAAGTAGTTGATTGGCCGATCGCTTTTCCTGGGATAACAGTCCCTCAAAAAAGGATAATAATTTGGTCACTCAATCTACGACTGTTGTAAGATACTGCTGTGCGCAATTGGCTACTGTGTTTCGCTCACAAATATACAGTCAATTCACTTTACGGTATATTCTGTGAAGCGCTTTGAGGCATCTAGAAGATGTGATAAGGCGCTATATCAAATGCAAGGATTATTATCATAGAAGTTTAAAACCAATTTATATTTTTTGAAGTACATAGTAAGTGCAGTTCTTGGGAACAATTTCTTCAGTTCAGTATATAGTTAAAAAAATCTAGAGTGCACTTCTGTTGAAATATTTCTCACTGGAAAGACAGGAAGCAAAAGATTATGTTGTAGTAAAACACACACAATTCTGATCTGTATAAATTGTACAATCGGCTAAATTGTACATCTGCCCAAGTCCCATTCAAGAGTTTATATTCTATGCAAGTTTGACATAACTCATTCTTTGTATAAGTCATATTAAATGTTTGGTCCCGACTGATACAACTTGTGAGGTTTATTGCATTTTATATGTACTCCAACCCAAAACCTACAGAACACACTCAGGTGTTTTTCTGGTGAGAGAAACAACTCACCACTTGCTTACTTCAGTATTTTTATGATCCTTGCACTTTAAATTGCCCCAAAGGCCAACCTCTATGTCCCTGCCTATGGTCACCAACCTTCTCCCTTGCTCAGCATCCAACCGCATAAGGTAGCCCAGATGCTCTCTTGTGCAAAGGGTGCAATATAAATACAGGCTATTGCTGTAGAAGGATCTTTCACGTCTGGAAGATATTTCAGAGCACTTAATAGGATTCACTATATGACTATTTTTGTAGGTGACACAGTACATTGCAAATTTACACAAACAGCCAAAAGGTTTTGAAGGTTTTGCGAAGGGATGTGATGACTCAATTCTTTCATTGGACAAGCTGAAATCACTGATGCATGTGAGGAGCCTACATTCCTTAAAACAAACACCTACGAACCATGCAGTTTATTTAAGATTTGGAAACCTAGGCGTGTGGCTCTGGTACAAATCCAATCCAGGCACAATTCATAGGTCGTGAGCTTGTGCAAATGTCAGAACAAATTGCGAGGGGTGTTGAACAAACCTTCCTGTCTGCTCTCTGAGACGATGTGTGTTAATCACCTCCCTCTGGCCTAAACTCGGGTTGAATTCTCTGTTACTGTGCTGCAGCACAATATGCCTAAAAACGACTAATACCAATCACATGGCACATGGTACACCTTCAGATCAACTGCAACAGTAATGCCTTTTATTGTGTACCAACCCATCACTTCAACAATGCACAGCTGACACACTAGAATGGTAGTGAAACTGGACGCAGTGCCAAAAGTATATTAAGGTGCTGCTCTCCATGTTCTGTTGGTGAAAGCTTTTAATTCTGTGCATTGTAACAAAGTTCTCACACACACACACAACTACGACAGCAACTTGCAATATAGTGCCCTTCATTGCGTCGGAGCGCCTAACAGTGGGAAAGCACGACTCTATGCTGGGGAGAGGGCACGTCAAAGGGCTTGGCGCGGTCAAAGAGGAAGATCTTCAGGTGGGATCTGAAGACGGGGAAGGAGGTGGCAAGGTGGAGGGACTGAGGCAGGGAGTTCCATATTTTCGCGGTGTCGTGGCTGAAAGCACAGCCGTGGATGGTGGAGTGGAGGAGACCAGAGCCAGCAGGTAGTGGGTCAGAAGTGGGGCATGAAGTGCCCTTTGTACCATTGAATTTCCAAAGTTACAACTGCAGAAATGCAAAGCGTGCGTTTCCAGGGCATCACAAGTGTATACAAGCTTGGAGAACACTAGGAAACTCTAGTTATAGTCTACCAAGTTGTTAGCAGTATAAAGCCAGGTGAGAATTAACATCTCTGCACTGTCAAACAGAACACTCCTTCAATTCAAATTATTTTCTCATTGTGTCACAGTGAATGAATGGATCACAGTTTAGATACTCGATCACTAACTTAAACCACCAAAGTTAGTGTGAGGGGGGGAAAACAAACTTGAGCCAGCCCAAAATAGTTAAATATTGAGATGTTAAAAAGTTATAAACTGCTATAACTAGTGCAATTGTCTTAAAAATTGCTGGATTCAAATCACTTTAGTATTCTGAGAAATGGCAGAATACACCGACTTCAAACACCATCTGGTGAGCAGTTCCTGACAGCAAATGATTGAAGAAATTCAGCAAAATGTATCTTCCAGAAGTCAGCCAAAAGGCAAATTCTGAGCTACAGATGTGCCTGATGAGGAGCCCGTCAATAATCTTTTCTCAAAGGGGAGGGGGGGCGGGCGGCTGATCTGGAAAACAGGTGAAGAGCAGCATATCTGCTGCCCACAGGACCGTGAAGCCAAGTGAAGGCAGTTAGTTACCTGACTGGAAGACGTATCGGGCCAGTCCCTGCATCAGCTCAGCAGGCCAAGTTGGTGGTGCTGTTTCTCCAGCTTCTCGACGTAATCGGAAGGTCAGCTCAAAGCCAAAGCCACTAGGACCTTCCAGGCCAGTAAACCTGGGGAGAACAGAAATATTCTTTTTGTATTTTGTACAATTTTATAATAAAGACAGGCATTCTAGCCAAGACTGTATACTGAATACACAAGCAATCACCTTTTCATGAACAACAACAAACTGTATTTGGAAACCAAGTTAGTAAATAAAGATAAGACTTATTATTTTACCTCTGTAATCCAATGATACAAAGTTAGGTAGGGTAGTAAATAGTGAGGAGGACTGTAACCAACTGCAAGCAGACATACACAGAATGGTGGAATGGGTTGACATGTGGCAGATGGATTCAATGTGGATAAGTGTGAGGTGATACACTTAGGGAGGAAAAATGATAAGAGGCAATATAGACTTGGAGCTCAATCTTAAGGGGGGTGAACATACAGAGAGATCTGGGTGTTGTAGTAAGCGAATCAGTAAAGGTAGCAGAGCAGGTAGATAAGGTAGTAAAAAAGGCATTTGGCGTACTGAGCTCTATTAGTAGGGGCATAGAGTATAAGAGTAGGGGTTATGGTTAATCTATACAAAACACTGGTTAGGCCTCAGCTGGAGTACTGCGTCCAGTTCTGGGCACCTTACCTCAGGAAGGACATTAAGGCACTGGAAAGGGTGCAGAGGAGATTCACGAGAATGATACCAGGAATGGAAACCTTAGCTATGAGGACAGTGGAGAAGTTAGGACTTTTCCCATTAGAGCAGAGAAGGTTACGCGGGGACCTGATAGAGGTCTTCAAGATCATGAAAGGTTTCAACAGGCGAGATAGGGAAAAGCTGTTTCCGCTGGTAGGTGTGTCTGTGACCCGTGGCCACAGTCTGAAGATATCTACCAAAAGACGCAGAGGGGAGGTTAGAAGAAATGTTTTCACTCAGCGAGTTGTTAGAATTTGGAATGATCCGCCCGAAAGGGCAGTGAAGTCCGATTCGATAACAGCTTTTAAGAGAGAACTGGATAGGTATCGGGGAAGACAGGTTTGTGGGGTTATGAGGAGAAAGCTGGAGAGTGGGGTTAATAAAAGTCAGTTGCTCTGTCAAAGAGCCGCACAGACTCGATGGGCCGAATGGCCTCCTTGTGTGCTGTAACATTCTATGAATCGATGAAAAATCATTGATAACTCTGCCGCCCGCATTCTCACCCGTCCCAGACCCCTCTCTCTAATCCCCCCAGTCCTGGCCAGACTGCACTGGCTCCTGTCCCAGAGAGGATCCACTTCAAGATCCTCACTCTTGTATTCAAATCCCTCCACTCCTCTGCACCCCCCGATCTCTCTGACCTCCTCAAAACAGTCCCCGTTGCTTTCGTTCTTCCGGGTCTGGTCTCCTCTTCATTCCCCGAGTCCTCTGCTCCCCCCTCGGCGGCCGTGCCTTCAGCCACTGTGCCCCGAGGCTCTGTGCCTCACTCCCTTTGTCTCACTCCCTCTCTTCCCATTTTCACGTCTCTGCTGAAGACCTTTCTTTTCGACCGCACCTTTGGTCACCTTCCCCTCCTCCCTCCACCCCCTCCCCCTTCCTCCTCGCCTGGCTCCTCCCCCTCCCCCTGGCTCCTCCCCCTCCGGCTCAGCCCCAGGATCCATTACTGTAAAGCGCTCTGAGACGCCGTCCGGCATGAAGGGCGCTTTATAAATCCAAGTTGTTGTTGTTGTATTTTATAATATTCCTTCCACTTCGTACTGCTCCTTTCACGTTTGGAAGACATCTCAAAGAGCTTCATAGCATTTACTGTAAAGTCTAGCGACAATGTGTTTTGTGAGCAAACGACAGCTAATTTACACACAGAAATTGTCCCACAACCAATAATACAGATTTAAGAAACATGCCATTTCAAAATTCATGCTGCAAGTTTTCAGATAGGGAGATATGCTCAACATTTCTGCAGGGAGCACTTGGCCTGGCAGTTTCAATATTTCTTCAGCACCTTCACGTCACGAAAAATCCTGTCCCGCACATTGACAAAACATTTACTTACCCACACATAATAATAATCCTTGCACTCGATATTGCGCCTCATCACGTCTTCGAAAGTCTCAAATCACTTCACAGAATTTACTGTAAAGTGAATTGACTGTATATTTTGTGGGTGAAATGCAAGAGCCTATTGCAGCGTCCCATAAAGAGTGGTCGATTGAGTGACCAAATTATTATTTTTGAAGGGATTATTACCTCCGGAAACGTGATTCGCCAATCGACTAACAACAGAACTGGAATCAAACCCAGGTCCTCTCGCTTACAAGGCAAATGCTCTAAACACTAAGCTATAGGACATAATGAAAGGGTTGCTCCATTTTGTTCATGAAAGGGCAGCTCAAGTCCGTTAACAAAAATTCTACTAACCTTCTCAAGGAACATTCTTTGCCAATTGTCTGAACTTTGTGTTCTTGCGGTGGAGATTAGAGCACTGTAGTTGGGGGTGCAGTACTCTCTTATCTAACAGATTCTGAATAACCGATAACTTAATTTTTGTGTAATGAATGCACAGTTGGTAGGGGTAGGAGGGTGAACAAAGGCGCAGTCAAAGAGCAGAATCTTGAGATGTGCCTTGAAGGGAGCAAGGTGAAACTACCCCCATCTATATGGAGTTACGAAAAGTTTCCTTTTAGCTTTATTTCTTAAACTCAATTGCTTTTACTCCAAGGTGTTGGTTGATGTTTAGAGATGCCCTGCCAATTCTGACTTGTGCACCATTAACATAAAGGCTCCAGGCGATTGATATTAGCCAAGTAATAGGAAAGTGCTACCATTATCTTACAAATGCAAAGGATTTGGCAGATAAACAGGCTGGAATCTTTCTCACCTGGATTACATTTGTTGCTGCCCAAGTACAGCCAAGATGGCTGGCACGGAACACTCATCTACACCCTATAGATAGATATGTATAAGTTCCCTTTGCTCATCAGCTAAAAGGAATTAAGAGTACTTATCCCTTCCTGTTATTAGAGATGAAACAGACAGAATAGCTGGTCCTCTCGCCAAAGGCTACAACTTACATACCTCTAATTTCCTCTACTCAGGTGTACAAAGAGCTGGAGTCAATTAGCTCAATTCTAGCAATCACCTTGGATGACTGTGGGGATTGTGAAATCTTAATGTTTTGTCTCCAAGCCTTTCTACGCAGTGCGTGACGAACAATCTCTGATCACCTCCAGAGACATCAGAACACCATGTGCTGCCAGATTGCATCTCCTGCTTAGAAGGGACGAAAGGTACCATCAAGTTCCCATCAGCCAAATAATGGCCAAAATGCACCAGAAAACAAGTCAAATAGAAAATCAAGCACAGTGTATCCGGGATGATTTTTTTTTTTGTGGTCAGTTGGGTGTCTGACTCATGCAGAAACCCATCACCGTGCTTAAGAGTCTCCAAACCAAATTGAGGTTTGCATGCCTCCCACCTACATGTAGAAATCCCAGAGATAGATTGTTGGAATGAAATGGGCTCTCTCTCCCTGGAGGGAAACGTCCTGCTTACCTAATTCCAGAGAGTATTAGGCACAGGCTGGCTAAGGCTTGGGGACCCCAGAGTTTGCGTTGGGGTAACTGCTGGAGTCTAACCAGCTAAAACTGCATAGCTTACCTGAGGTAATTTGCTGGCAATTTAAGTTTAATATGGACAAATGCAAACTTATGCAGATTGCAAGTAAAAACGTGAGGCACGTGGACCGCATAGATGGGACTGAAGTTGCTGAGGAGGAGGTGAAAGACAGCGTAGAAGAGATCAAAGAGTCGGAGTGATGAATGGGTCAGTAACAAGACATCACTGGACAAACTAGGACACAGTGAATAAGCACAGTTGGATAGAGAAGTGAGGAATGAGCAGTGGATCACCCAAGGAAACAAAGAGAAACAGGCTGAAGGCAAGAATTTCCTCCACTCCAAGAACTAAAACAAAAAGCTACGCAGACCACACATACATACCCAGCAGCAGCAAGCCCCCACCACACCGCCACTTGCAACAATACAACGTGAAAGGCGCTGTGTAAATGTCATTATTTGTTGTTGTTATGGATTAAAAATAATTATAAGCAACAACTAGAGTGAAGATATTCAGATTGATAGAATGCCAAAAAATAACAATATCACCAATCGCGCAAGTTTGAAATATGAGCCAGTCAGATCTTTTGGGAACAAGTGAAAAATCCGAGTATTCCAATTTGTGAAGGCTCGTGACATGGTAGTACTCAATAGTTAATACATTGGAGTAATGATAAAAAAAACCTAACACAAAATGCTTTTAAAATTCCTTGCTTCAAGCCGCTGCTTTCTGGAAATGCAGAGATTTTCCTTCCCATTTGTTTGCCACTGGTGCTGGCAAATTACACACATTTGGACTTCATGGTCATCGCTTTCCAACTCTGACAGATACTCAGTGCAATTCAACAATTAATAATGCAATTTGATCTCAGCCTGTCTGTACGACAAGGCAAGGCTTCTGATGGATCAAACCAGAAACATTATAAAATGACAAATCTATCAAATGGTTAAAGTACCAGAGAAAGGGGAAAAGAATGAGAATGAAAAGGGCAAGTAAAAGTATCACATTCTATTTTTTCTATAACTGTGCTCTCAGGGCATTTAAAATGTTCCACCAACAAAACCCGCCTTTTATGTGGAGTCCTGTAGCTCAGTGGTTAGAGCGCTCGTCTCGCAAGCGAGAGGACCCGGGTTTGATTCCTGGGTAAGGTGAAACCTTAGGCAAGATTCCTTACTCCACCTGCCTCTGTTTACCTAGCAGTAATAGGGACTTGGTTGTTAGTCGATTGGCGGATTGCCTTCGGGGGCAATAATCCTTTCAAAAAAATAATAATTTGGTCATTCAATTCCATAGCTATTTGTGGGACACTGCTTAGCACAATTGGCTGCTGCGTTTCACCCACAAAATATACAGTCAATTCACTTTGCAATATATTCTGTGAAGCGCGTTGAGACATCTTAACGTCATCAACATTGTGTGAGATGAATCAGTTGGGGTGATAACCCATGTGAAACATCAATGTCTACATTTAATTGAATGCATAGATGCATAGCCTGCAAATGTGCGAGACCTACAAATACAATCAAGTCACTACAGTTGACAACAATCAACTGTGAAGCACTTTGAGACATTGTTGTTTGGGTTTGTTAAATGCAATTACTGGTCCTCTACTTGAAATTTACCATAAGATGTCAGATTTAATCTTTCCATCACAACAACCCTTTTTGAAAGTTAAACAGCGCACTTTGAATGAATTCAGAAAACTTTCAGCACTTATTAAAAAGTTAACTGGAGAAAAAAAGCACTGCAGAAACTTTAAGTCTTTTCATGTTGACTCAGATAACGGTTTGTAACCCTCGCCATCAGGTCTTACTTATTAAGAGGCTTACTATAGGCCCCTTCTCTCAGGAAGCCACACACAGAGAAATAAACGTGCATCTCTCTACCCCTCCCCGTGAGAATTTTTTCCCAAATACGTGGGCTCAACAAGGATCAAAAGACAAGGTTCTGTAACCATGATAAAGCTTTAGACTTCGGCCCAAACCTTTGCTGCTCACCACTGCAAAACTTCCTTTGGCAAAGGTGCCAGACTCCTGAAAGCCCAGCATGGATTCCCTTTGCTGATGTGCTGGTAATAATAAACTCCTAAAACCAACTGGAGCTGCATCAAGTTTTTCTTGGCTAGACAGTGTAATGAGTCTCTGTGACCGTTTGCTCTGGCTAGCTGTCACATGCACACCAATGCATTCGGAAAGCTAACCTTTCTGCTTTTGTGAGACAAATGAAGAAATAAAATGTTAGCACGCGTGTCCCAATTATTTTGAGAAGTTTTTGTACCAAAGTAAAAACAGCCAGTTCATTCTTTTATACATGACCCCTTCCCCTGAGACACCAGTATGGATCCTTGTCAATCTTCCATATGTATTTTTTTAAAAAAAGAAATATTAAACTTCTATGTTACAAGCACTGACAAGTGAGCGAGGATTTACCGCACTTAATTATAAAATATAGTAATAACAATCCTTTGATATTAGCACCTTATCACATATTCAAGATGTCTGAAAACGCTTCACAGAATGGAATGTAAAGTGAATCTACAGTATATTTTGCGGGCAAAAGGTGACAGACGATTACGCACAGCAATGTCCCACAAACAGCCATGGATTGAGACCAAATTTTTTTTTTTTAGGGGATTATTCAAAACGATCAGCCAATCGACAAACGATCAGGTTCCAACTTACTGCTACATAAACAGAGGTGTGTGGAGTAAGGAAACTTGCCTAATGTTTTGCCCTGCTGGGAATCAAATCCAGGTCCTCTCGCTTGCGAGGCGAGTGCTCTAACCACTGAGCTTCAGGACTCCAGGAAGGAGGACAGGTCTCCTGGAATTTGTTCTGTCTAAGGTCAAACTACAAATAATCTGTTCAAACTGAAGAATCCCACCACTGCTGGAGCCACATATTTTGCCTCCACACAAATATTCTTGTGTCGACAACTGTATTGCAAAACTGTTGTATGCTGAAAAGCACCACAAAATCTGGTACAAATTTACACTTCCATGCACATATTTTACACCCTTCAATTGCAAGAGACTTATAAACCACATTTGAAAGTAATCTATTCTAATCTCCCCTTAAAAGCAAAAGTAATTTGTACTTTCCCTGAAAAAATACTTTAATGCTAGGCTTTGCATGGATGCTACTGAGGAAAATGTACTATTTGTGTTGCACGAAGGGTCACGGTATTTAGAAGCATATTGAGGACTTCAGACATTAAAGCACAGCTGAAGTATGCAAACAGCAAACTATTTGCTATTGAGGGTTTGTTTTCCAAGCTACCCTCAAACCCCACTGTGAAAATAGGTGCAGTTCTATAGATTTGTAAAGTAAGTCATCTCTGCAACATGTCGAAATGTTTTATAATCCTGTGTTAAATGTTGAAATGTCAACAACACTCTGACTATCTCATGCAACCCAGAGATTATTCTGGGCAAGTCAGTTACTGGAAGCATACAGTGTTTCCTAGCCAGGAATCTTATGGGGGAGGGGGGCGGGACGAAGTCTTGGTGGATCAGAGTATTTATCCCCCAATAAAGGAATCAATGTTCTAATGTACAAAATTTGTAGAGTCCATACATCTCTGGAGTATTCAATAATAACATTCAAAATGGAAGTGGATATTTACTTGAAAAGAAAAAAATTGCAAGGCTATGGAGTAAGATTGGGGGTAGTTGGTAGCTCATTCAAACAGCTGGCACAGGCACGATGGACCAAATGGCCTCCTCCTATGCTGTAAGATTCTACGCAACCTGCACCACCCCCCTTTTCTCTTTTTCTTCCCACTTACCCAAATACGCTTTTTATTTCGACTAATTCGACCTATTCTTTTTTTTTTACTATTTTTGCAAAATACTTAGGGCAAGGAAGCAGCTTTAGAGAAATAGAAGCCATACTTCCGACATGCAAATAAATGCTCAGGGTAATGTACAAGGCTTACCACTTCACCATATTCATTTTCCATTCATGATGAAGTACTCAATGCATAGCTTGTAAGGTATATAATTTACTTGGAATTTTACAAGGCATGTTACAGCTAAAAACAATTCTTACATTTGACAGGGCCTTAGATTAAAACAAATCAAGACTGACAAATGCAGCATATTTGTAGGTGAACGCAGCAGCCAATTTGTGCTCAGCAATGTCCCTTAAACAACCGTGAAGCGAATGAATAATATTTTTCTTATGGGGGGGGGGGTTTAGGGTTTTCACTGGAGGTTTCCAGTCTATATGAAGCTGCTGTGAACAACGCTAATCAAGTATTAGAATGCAGCCTGAGACACTTGACTACATTGTAACCTTGAATATTTCATTGGTGAAATAGGAATAGGTCAATCTGCTCGTTCCACATTGACTGTAACCTTAAGGCCCCTCTAAAGTGAATCTTGATCCCACAACCTTCAGTCCCACAGGCAAGGTGCTACCAACTGAACCAAACTAACACAAGTTTAGTTTTCAATGAGGAAAACCAGCCTAGTATTCACCGCCACACAAGGGAGGATCCAACACTACATGGAAATGATCCTTCAATTTAATTACTGAATGTTGGTTGTAAGATGAGAATGTGAAGCCCCCTTTCAAAGTGGAGTGACTGTATACTTGGTGAGGGGTGAAACAACCAATAATGTATAGCAGTGTCCCATAAATAGTCGTGGAATGAGTTACCAAATTATTTATTTTGTTTTATAAAACAGATTATTACCCCCGCAAAGCAATCCGTCAAGTGACTGAAAACCAGGTTCCTACTTACTTCTAGGTAAACAGAGGCTTTTTGGAGTAGGGGAAACTTGCCTCAAGTTCCCTGTCCTCAAATTCAGGTCCTCTCGCTCTAACCATTGCTATGGGTTATCATTGCCTTAGCCAAAAAATCCAAAATTCATTTGGTCCATCAAGTGGGGGGGGGGGGGAAGAGAACAGAGCCCAATATAACCATTCAGAAGAGAGGAATGGTTCGATCATGCAGTCTGTGTTTGGGAACATGTCTTCTTCGAGTTTCATAGATTTTGTATTCAGCTGTTAACATAGTCATAGACCTATCCCCTAAAATCCAAAGCACAACAATTATCTGGAGCAGCAGCACTTTGTTTCCAATGTAATGGAAGTCAGCATTGAATTGGTACGTCTTAATTTCCAAACAGAATTAAAAACAGGAGGTTTTCACAACACCAGTTGTTTCAAAAGACTTTCCAATGCTACAAGTGCTCAGCAGAAGTAGGTCGGGGCTTTTTTTTTAAACTCAAACTTAATAATAATAAAAACTTGCATTTGTTATAGCACCTTATCATGTCCTTGATATGTCTCAAATTCAAAGAATATACGGTAGTTATTAAGTGTAGATTTTGTGGGCCAAACTTTAAATGTAAACAGGACTTTGTTTAACTCAAACTAATAAGGAATTGGATATATACTTGAAAAGGAAAAAATTGCAGGGCAATGGGGAAAGAGCAGGGGAATGGGCAGAGTTGGGGAAAGAGCAGGGGAGTGGGACAAATTGGATAGGTCTTTCAAAGAGCCAGCACAGGCACGATGGGCTAAATGGCCTCCATCTGTGTTGTAGGATTCTATGAGTCTAACTGCACGCTTAAACAAACAAAATGACACATAAGATTCATAGAATGTTACGGCACAGAAGGAGGCCATTCGGCCCATCGAGTCTGTGCGGCTCTTTGACAGAGTAAGTCACTTTCACTAACCCCAATCACCAGCTTTCTCCCCATAACCCTGCAAACCCGTCTTCCCCCGATACCTATCCAGTTCTCTTTTAAAAGCTGTTATCGAATCGGACTTCAATGCCCTTTCGGGCGGATCATTCCAAATTTCAACAACTCGCTGAGTGAAAACATTTCTTCTAACCTCCCCTCTGCGTCTTTTGGTAGATATCTTAAGACTGTGATCGCGGGTCACAGACACACCTACCAGCGGAAACAGCTTTTCCCTATCTCGCCTGTCGAAACCTTTCATGATCTTGAAGACTTCTATCAGGTCCCCGCGTATCCTTCTCCACTGTCCTCATAGCTAAGGTTCCCATTCCTGGTATCATTCTCGTGAATCTCCTCTGCACCCTTTCCAGTGCCTTAATGTCCTTCCTGAGGTAAGGTGCCCAGAACTGGACGCAGTACTCCAGCTGAGGCCTAACCAGTGTTTTGTATAGATTAACCATAACCCCTACTCTTATACTCTATGCCCCTACTAATAGAGCTCAGTACACCAAATGCCTTTTTTACTACCTTATCTACCTGCTCTGCTACCTTTACTGATTCGCTTACTACAACACCCAGATCTCTCTGTACGTTCACCCCCCTTAAGATTGAGCTCCAAGTCTATATTGCCTCCTATCATTTTTCCTCCCTAAGTGTATCACCTCACACTTATCCACATTGAATCCATCTGCCACATGTCAACCCATTCCACCATTCTGTGTATGTCTGCTTGCAGTTGGTTACAGTCCTCTTCACTATTTACTACCCGACCTAACTTTGTATCATCTGCAAACTTGGAAATAGTGCTCTCTATGTCCGAGTCCAGATCCCCAACTTCAACAAGAAAAACCCACTCAGTGCATAGAAAACCCAAACAGCATTATTTGCCAGTATTCATCTTCTGCTTTTAATATAATCCCCCACATGAGTGCATTTCCAATTCCTGGTGCAAAACACAAACCTTCAAACCAGAAACAAACCCACTGCTCACTGGCACCCAGTGGGAGAATAAACAGTTCCAGATGCTTGTAGCAAGCACCATTACCTGCAGGAGCTCCTACCAAAACCCTTCACAACCAAAAGCTCCGTACCACCTTTCCCCAAAGACACAAGTTATAATACAGAATTCATAATGAAATCACACTCTGCGTTGTTCTTGTCTAGACCTAAGGTCAAGGATAAGAATAGCTCTGCAGTGATTTGTTAGCTTATTTGATACAGTTATTAAAGACAAGCTTCAAGTGGCCACTAAGATCAGCTGTAGTTAAAGCCAACTCTCACCACAGCCATTTGCATTGATTTTTGATCCTGAAGCCACCTTCCCGAGGCTATTTCTGAATAGTGCCACTCAGCTCACAATGCCAGTACCCATCTGAAACCAGTTACAATTCAGCATTGATTTGACACAGAAATTGAGTAGATGGTAAAAGCACAGAGCAACTGAGGCATAAAGAACAGCAGTGGGGCTAAGAATGTCTGGAACACCCCAAGAACATACATCCACTGGAAATAGTTCAGGTTAACTGCTGGGACTTGCATCCAAACCTACTTTAATTGACATAGGCTGTTTTAAACACAAATCAGGTTCTAATGTCAAGTGTCACAACATGTATTTAACAGAGGAACATTTAACCACTTTATAACCGGGATTTTTTTTGAAAAAAGTTTTTGAAACAATGAATTGAGTTAGATTTTATACTGAAAACCATTGCCACTGGGATTCTTGTCCTCAGGGACATGTGGGCAGACTTGATGCACTGATCTGGAGCGCAAGTCAGCATGACAGAACATTGAGCAGGTCATGAAAAATGACAATGTCTGCGCTTAACTGACATGCTTTTAGTTTCACAAAAAAGCTAACCCTTGCAAGGCCAAAAATGTTTGTGGCTTTGACATAATTCATTTTTTATAGGATGCCATAACAACAAACCGAGAAGTATATTCTGTGAAGCGCTTTGAGATGTCTAGAAGACTTGATAAGGCGCTATGTGGAGTCCTGTGGCTCAGTAGTTAGAGCACTCGCCTCGCAAGAGAAAGACCTGGGTTCAATACCCGGCAGCGCAAAATGTTGGGCAAGTTTCCTTCCTCCACATATCTCTGTTACCTAGCAGTAGGAAGGAACCCGGTTGTTAAGTCAATTGGCAGATCGCTTTTCCAGGGTAATAATAATTCCTTCAAAAAAAATAATAAATTGGTCACTTTAATCCACGACTGTTTGTGGGACACTGCTGGATGCAATTGGCTACCACGTTTCGCCCACAAAGTAAAGTCAATTCACTTTACAGTATATTCTGTGAAGCCCTTTGAGACGTCTCGGAGATTTGATAAAGGGCTTTATCAAATGCAAGGATTATTATATCAACAACAACTTGCATTTACATAGCGCCCCTCAGGCAGAGTAGAGTCCCAGAGCGCTTGTATCAAATGGAAGTATTATTAAGATCTGAGAGAGAGAGCATTTGACGAGGGCAATTTGCAGCACAATCGAGACTCAACATTACAATGTGGAATCCTCTGCTATTACACAGTTATTAAGCCAGAAAAAATATTTTTGAAAGGAAACTGGAGAGATGCTTCAAGTGTATGGACAAATAAACAGGAGTGTGGGGATGGAGAAAAACGCCAGCAGTGCAAAGTTGAGCCGAATGACCCGTTTCCATGATGTTGCAATCTAGGATTCTAAGAAGCAATCTCAATTAATCTGTTTCACAGCTTCAAAACTAAGAAGAACTCATTGATATCCATGGAATTTCTGAGCCACAGACAATAATTAAGGCAATAAAAGAGCAAAGTTCTAGCCGGTGTCAAGAGCCCCATTGAACCTCTTATTTGACTCCCATTATCAGAAGAAAATAAATCAACATTGCTTCCCAACCCACCATTCCAATTTAGTGCTAGAAACACATCAACTACTGATTTAGATCAAGACAATTAGGGGTGGGGGTAGGAGGAGTGGGGCTAAAATGACACGTTTGCAGTGGTGGGATTAAACGAAAAAGGAATCCAAGTTCTGGAAGTGGGGAAGAAAGCTCTCTTCCCAACAAATGGATGTAATGTGCATCTGTCAGAGCATATGAATCCTGCTCTGGAAGTATACCTCATGGGAACAGAGTTCCAGCAGCTTGACACAACTTACTTCCGATTTTCTTTTCTACTCAAAGAGGGTTGGTAAGGTGTGCCATTCATTAGAAGTGGCTATTGAGGCCTCATTCAATCATTCAAAAAGGGAACTGGATACACACCCAATCAGTTTCAATCTGTGGAAACACTGCTTCAGTGAGTGAGTCACTACTTTAGTGAGCGAGTAGTAAATGTATGGGACAGGCTCCCTAGAGAGACGGTGGAAGCAGAAAGTGTTGATTCTTCCAAAGCAAATGAGACAGATTTATTTTAGGAAATAATATCTGGGGATACAGTATATAGTTTGGGACATGAGATGTGTGAGCAACTAACAGGATGGTGTAAGGTGAACTGAATGGACCTTGGTCTTCTTTGCCTAGCTGTTCTTATAACAGTAAAAACAAGGGGAAATGGGTAAAGAGCTGGAAGCGGGGTTGATAATTAATGTAGTGACACAGAAACGAAAGGTGAATGGCCATCTTAATTCTGTTGTTGGTTGATATGAATCCAGTTAGAAATGGCTGCACATCAAACTCCAATGTAGATATAACCAGTGAGTCAACTATGAACACAAAGGAGGAGGGAATGGAGGGGTGAATATACAGGAGGTGATTAGGAGATGAAGAAGGATCAGCTTGACAAACTAGACAGGACAAGAGGCCTGTTCTCGTGCAGTAATACTCCACGTCATTCTAGTTGGATTCAGATGAAGAGTGAAAGCAGCACGTTACCAAGGAAACAAGGTCATATTTCTGTACCCCCCCCACCCTTCCGCAAGTTAATGGCAGCAGGAGTAACCACATGGCTGCACTGCCCATGAATCAGCAGCAAAAACCTGAGGACATTGAGGGGCAATACAGTAGTCACATCTGAAGCAACCTGCGTCAGGACTCCCCTGGCTTCAAAATTAATAACTGACTCCTGACGATCGCAGTTGTAAATTGCTGATGCGTTGACCAACTTCCTCAGTCCACATAAATCATCAACTTTTATTTTATAACTTGATCTGGGGCAGTCACTATGAACAGTCATAATAATAATCCTTGGATTTGATATTGCACCGTTCACATTGGAAGTACGTCCCAAAGCGCTTCTCAGGATTTACTGTAAAAGGTAGTTAGTGACTATATTTTTGTAGGTAAATGAGGAAGCCAATGTGTGTACAGCGTTAGCCCACAAGCTGCCATGAAATTAATCAACAATTTTATCAGGGGAATTGTTGGTCAGGACACTGGGAGAAATGCTTTGAGTCGTACCATGGGATCTTGAACGTCCACTGAAACAAACAGATGGGACCTCGGTTTAACATCTCATCTGAAGGACGGTACCTCCCAATAATGCAGCGCATCAGACCCCTTGCACCAGCAAAGATCGGATCAACATTTTGCTTCTTAAACGCAGCCCAAAGGTGTTTATTGCTGGCCATGGGAGTGAGTTTCAATGCTACTTCACCAGGCGCCAGGCTAATTGGAAGTTGGTATCTGGTGAAGAAACACTAACTTGGCGCCAAGGACCCTTTGCCCTCATGTTGCCAAATATAGAGAACACTCAGCGAGGCCGCACATCAGCATTAAGGAATGTTACTCCCTAGAGCTTTCAGAAACAGCTTGTTCTGACTTGCATCACAACGCAACGCATCTCCTTCCCACTGGGATTTTTTAGGCTGCTCAAATTTCAGTTGTCTTCACCAGAGAATCTAGATAGAAGCACCTCATTTATTTATTTCAATATTAACACCACCATTTTAACTGGAATCTGCTTGGCTACCATCCAGTGTTTTATTACAAATGTAACTGATTTACACACACATCCATCTTATCGTAAACTGTCTTTTGCAACTGCATGGCAGCTCCTAATGCAGGAAAAACTTATTAAAAATTTTCATGTCGTCCATGCATTCATCACCTCCCGACTTGACTTTTCAAATGCCTTCTTCACCAATCTCCCCAGAAAAACCATGCACAGGATCCAGCTGATCCAAAACTCTGCCTTCCTCACTAAACTCTGTACCCCCATCACACCAATTCTAGCCAGGCTGCACTGGCTCACTACTGCCGAATGGATTGTTTTCAAGATCTTCACACTTGTTTTCAAATCCCTTCATGCTCTGGCACCTCCCTACCTCTCCGACCTGCTTACTCCACAACTCACGACCCGCTGCCTCTGCTCGACTGGCTCCGGCCTCCTGCCACCATTAGCGACTACACTTTCAGCCACTATGCCCCGAAACTCTGGAACATTCTTCCTCTATCACTCTGTCTTGCCATTTCCTTCCCCATCTTCAGATTACGCTTGAAGACCTTCTTCTTTGACTGTGCCTACGGTGACCACCCTCCCCCCGGCTCAGGGTCGCGCTCCGTTACTGTCAAGTGCTCTGGGATGTTTCCCTGTGTGAGGGCTGCTGCTACTGTTGTTACTTCAAACCCTTTTCTTTGACAAATCTAAAATGCTTCCATTTCTCTGCAGTTCTGGAAGTTTGAGCCATACTTACCTGGAAGGGACAAGGGGAGGGGCGCGCAATTATGGACAAATTCCGTGAGAGCATTGAGCGAGAGGGAGACCCTATACTCCTATAAACCAAAGGGAAAGCATGACTATCATCTTTCATGAACAGAACCAGATTGCTTCCCTGGTTGTGTACGGACTATATGAATTGCAGTTCGTGTGTAATGGGATCACAGAACCTTACAGCACACACAGAAGGCCATTCAATAGGACTATAATGTACAATCGTGCTGTGAGATACCCAAAAAAGGTATCGAATTAATCCCAGTTCCCTGCCTATTCCTCACTCCCCCTTTTTATTTTTATCTTTTAAACATTTGCCTTATCCCATCATCCCTAAAGCTTTAACAGATTCTACTTAATACGGTCACCTGCCCCTCCCCCAGCATCATGCTCCGCCACTGTCAAGCACACTGGGATGCTATCCTGCGTGAGGAGCGCTATGTAAATGCAGGTTGTTGTAAGAATTCCTCAAGAAAAAAAACTCAATCCACGACTGTTTACAGGACACTGCTGTGCACAATTGGATGTCACATTTCACCCTTAAGCGTTTCTGTGAATCGCTTTGCGAGACGTTTTGATGACGTGATAAGGAGTTATATCAAATGCAAAGATTATTATTATTATTACTATTACTTCAACCATGGCTTTTGATAGAGCATTCAATATCCTACTCCGTCTAGAATAAAAAATCTCAGCTCTATTTTTGCTAAAGATTTATGCATGTTCTCTGGCTACCAACTCACCTACCAGATATTCTCAATTGTTTCCAATACAGTATCTGTTTGAACTTCCAATTACATTTCCAAAGGGACAATTTCAGATGCATCGACTTCAAAAGTATCTCCCTCCCCCACCCAAGACACACACATACACACAGTGCCATAATACACCAATATGTGTTCCAGAAATTTGCATAGACAGTAACCTTTACCCAAAGGTCCATGATAACTTAATATACTTTAGATACTGAATTGTGAAGCAAAAGTCCAAAAGGTCATGATATCTCTGACCACAAGACAAATGTAACAGGATTATTACCAGAGAAGAGGTGAAAAAAACAAAATACTGTACAACAATAGGCTGTCTGAAACTACCACCAAGCCAGGGAATGAGCAGCGATAATTAGATTGGTGTCAACCCACTTTATACATTCAGATTAAGATGATTTGCTTTTGATTAGCGACAGAGCTCACTTTGTTTAGCAGCATTCATGAGGTCAACCTTAAACACAAGTCATCAATCTCCAAATGTTTTAAAATTATAATCATGCACCTCATGTCAAAACAGAGTTGAGTTTTTTCCTCTTAAACAACATTATTTTGAAAGGGAAGAATGCATTGCTGTTTGACAGGACAATGACTATAAAACATGTTTCATTGATGGTTTATTTCACAGAAATTCCTCAGCCAGTTAACACGTATGACATTCCAAGAGCTGTCGTGTTTGAACTGTGCACACGTTAAGATATTGTAACTTAAATAATAGAACTGACAATATGATTTTTGCAGGAAATAAAATGATTGAAAGAAGGGATATATTAATACATGCATTACCGAATATCCCCCATTTCCAGCCCGTCCCAGTACTTACTCGTGCACTCGATTATCCCCATACAAGTCACTCAGACCAAAGCTGACATAATGCCAATGCTCTGGAACATCTTGTGTGGTGTTCCCCGGATTTCTGTACATGCTGATGTAGTCTAGTGGATCTGGTCCTCCCAACCTGCAGAGTGAAATGGGGGGGGAGAGAGAGAAGAAATGTTTTTCTTTGAGAATAGCTTTGACGGTTAGCGAGAAAACCAGATCAGCAATCTGGGGAGCAAAGACATTGGTGGGCTCGTCATTGCCTACTGAGATTATTCTGCAGTCAAGCAAAGGCATTTTGTTTTTTTCTGTATATAAGCACTAAACATTTCTATTGGTCTTCATATTTACTGGCATTCTTTAAACAGGATTTCCAGGCACCCCCAATTCATATAATAATCCTTGCATTTGATATAGGGCCTTATCACATTCTTGAGATGTCTCAAAGTGCTTTACAGAGATACAGAAGAGAAGTTCTACACCCAAAGTGCTTGTTTTGAATATCAGAAATAATCATGGGTAGATTGCACCAGAATCAGCTTTAACAAAGAGCAAGTTCTCATGGTTTGACCCGAGTTGCTCAGTGCACAGAAACATCTGAATGCACCAACAGGAAAATCAGAGGGTTCCCACACACGCTTCAGTAACTTGCATTTTTATAGTCTCTCATAACATCAAAACATCTCAAAATGCTGAACAATAAATAAGTATGGTGGACTTGTTTTTTATACGCCATCTCCACTCGATTGGCTCCAGCCTCCTGCTTGTCCCTCATGCCCTCCATTCCACCATCAGTGGCCACACTTTCAGCCACTGCACCCCAAAACTCTGACCCACTCAATTCTTCTGCCTTGCCCCTCTTTCCGCATCTTCAGGTCATGCCTTAAGACCTTCCTCTTCCACCGTGCCTACGGTCACCCCACACCTGGCTCGGCTTCATGCTCCACCATTGTCAAGCGCTCTGGGTCACTACCCTGTGTGAGGGGGCGCTATATAAATGCAACTTGTTGTTTTTATTGTTGTCTCAAATGCAGCAAACCATTTGTGCCAGCAAAGTCTCACAAATTAGAGAAGCTTGGAGTAGAGAAGGTTAAGGAGAGATTTAATAGAAGTATTCAAAATTACAAGGGGATTTGATAGGGTGAACAGGGAGAAACTGTTTCCACTGGTAGGTAGGTCAGAAACCAGAGGACACAGATTTAAGATAGTTGTCAAAAGATCCATAGGGGAGATGAGAAATATTTTCACAGTGAGCTCTTCGGATCTGGAATGCACTGCCTGAAAGTGCGATGGAAGCAGATTTGATATTAACTTTCAAGAGAGAAATGGATAGATATTTTGGGAGGACAAATTTGCAGGACTATGGGGAGAGAGCAGGGGAGTGGGATTGATTTGGGTAGCTCCTTCCATGAGCCGGCATGGGAACGATGGACCAAGTGGCTTCCTTCTGTGCTGTATGATTCTATGATCTGCCATGAGTTCAATGACCAAATGAGCGAATGACCAATTCAGCTGGGGAGCTGTGGCCAGGACAGCTGAAGAGACTCACTTTTTGTGTCCAACAGGGTCACAAGGATATTTTATGCCAATCTGAAAATAGGCAGATGGATGGGTCCTTTATTCAATATCTTATCCGAAGGCTGGCACAGTTGACAATGCAGCCCTCTTCCAGTACTGTACTGAAGTATCAGCTTAGACTGTGAGGTGATCTCCCAGTGTGGGGGCACTCAGTGAGGCAAGACTGAAAATTAAATAAGTGGAAGACTATTGCTGAATAATTCCAATTACCCATCTAAAAAATTAATAAACATAATGCACACAAAAAATTAAGATTATAACTTCATTCAGCCAAAACACAGTTAAAAGACTGCAGTGCAACTAAACTATTAAAGACTTTTCTTCCTGAATGGTTTGAAATGCATCCCAAACCCAACTGGAAGTAATGTGCTCTGCAAGGCAAAAGAATTGCAGAATTTAAACACCACTGGCCAATTTCCAACATTGCCATTCAGCACATGTGTATAAGAGCCCATGAAAGGCCAATGGGACTGAACTTGCGTGGATACAATTAATTCAGAACTCCGCCACCTAGATACTAACCCACACAAAACTCTGGACCCCCTCACACCAGACCACGCCAGACTGCACTGGCTCCCAATTTCCAAATGGATCGACTTCAGGATTCTCTCTCTTGTTTTCAAATCCCTTCATGCCCTCGTACCTCCCTACTTTTCTGACTTGATCATCCCCTACTCCACCACCCGCTGCCGCTGCTCGGCCATCTCCGGCCTCCTGTTCGTCCTTCTCCTGCTTCGCTCCACCATCGGCAGCCGTGCTTTCAATCACCACGCCCTGAAGCGCTGAAACACTCTCCCTCAATCCCTCCAACTTGTCGCCTCCCTCCCCACTTTCAAATCTCGCCGAAAAACCTTCCTTTTTGATTATGCTTACTGTCACCTCCCATCTCCCTCTCCCCCAGGCTCCAGGTCAGACTCCACCGCTGTGATGCCCTCTGGGATGCTACTCGGCATGAAGGGCGCAAGTCATTGTTGTTATGGGAGAACGTAGGGAATTTGTGAATTCTAGTCAGTCACACTGATTGTACTTCAATCTTCAGTGGAGTCCTGTAGCATATTGGTTAGAGCACTTGCCTCGCAAACTAGAGAACCCAGGTTCATTATCTGGGCAGGGAAAAAACCTTAGGCAAGTTTCCTTACTCCACATGCCTCTGTTTACCTAGAAGTACGTAGAAAACCTGGGTGTGAGTCGATTGGTGCATCGTTTTCTGTGGATTGGCTGACAAATAAAATTTGGTTACTTAATCCATGACTGTTTGTGGGACACTGCTGTGAACTGCCGTATTTCACCCACAAAATACAGTCAATTCAGTCTACAATATATTCTGTGAAGCTCTTCGAGATGTCTCAAAGACGTGATAAGACACTATATCCTACAGTCATCCCACAGTAGTTGATTCGTGGGGCAAAAAGGCAACAAAATCGAAAACCAAGCGTCTCAGAGTACAGTCACTACATGTAAAAAACTTTGAAGATCAGCAATGCAGGAAAGACCACCCAGTTTCTGAGAATTATTATTGCCTGAAAAACTACACAAAGGTTTTAGAACCAAACTTCCCTCAGCATCAGTGGCAAGTGATCAAAGGCAAGCAGACATGCAGCTCACAGCAACTGACCCGATCACTAGTGTATGTACGCCATAAGCCAAGGCAACACAAGGCTTTGATGAACACCAGACACGGTCAAAATACACCAAGCGATTGAACTGCTTGAGAATGACTTACATTAATCTGCAAATTCTTTAGAAAAAAAGCATTTATAGATGTAAGGAAGATTAACCTAGGACTAATCAAAGCAAGATATACTGATCTTGGAACAGCTGCATTACTTTCAGAACAAGACATTAGAGCCCAAATATTTTACAGATTGTCTGCACATCAGATTTCCTTCCTACTCGGTGAACATCAGACAAGAATGACAAGTCCAACAAAATATCTGTTAACTTTATCTATGACTTCATACAATATCTGTGGTTCATTTTCAGTTTACAGCGCACTTCGCCAATAAGCTGGTCACTGCATTCCTATTTTTTGTGATTTGGCCTATCTGATCTCTTTCTCCCAGACTACCTGCCCCACCATTGCAGAGTTGTCATTTCTCAATCAAATCCAGGGCCCTGGCCCATTCCTAGTGTCAATCCTAAAACTGCTTTTGCAATCCTAATGCCTTTCACGTCAAAAAGACTTCACTGTAAAGTTTTGTGACTGTGTACTTGCAGGGCGATTGGAACAGCCAATCTAACCACAAAAGTCATGACGTTTTG
The DNA here is from genome assembly GCF_018977255.1 of Callorhinchus milii. Classification (NCBI taxonomy): domain Eukaryota; kingdom Metazoa; phylum Chordata; class Chondrichthyes; order Chimaeriformes; family Callorhinchidae; genus Callorhinchus; species Callorhinchus milii. Next base: position 68,068 of record NW_024704748.1, on the reverse strand, counting down.
TAGGGGGGGGCGGGGGGCAAAACACCGGGTGCAGCTCCCTTCTCTTTTTGAGATAGTGTTATGGAATCTTTTAACATCCACCTGAACAGGCAGGTGAAATCTAGGTTCAACGTCTCATCCGAAGGACAGCACCTCTGACAATCCCCACAGCACTGCATTGGAGCCTCAGCTTAGTCTATGTGATTCTAAGTTCCGACGTGCTCGAACTGCGCCAGGCTGACACACAGCCTATCCCACAATCATTTGGGGAGTTGCTCTGAAATCCAATAGACAGTATAATTGTGTTCCATAGTATTTAATTATTCGTAATCTGATGGATTTGGTTGTAAAATAAAACTAGTGTTTATTTTATTATACAACCTGCTGGTCCATGTCGTACTATCAGCTTTACAAAGTACTTAGTGACGTGTGGAGAGTACATGAATATCCAGGAAAACAAAGGAGTATTGTCTGGCCGGGTCACACCAGCCTCAAGTCCATACCAGAAATTACTGTCATCTACATCAGGATGGTCCAACTGGCTGCCCACGGACAGATTTCATCCACCCCCACCCTCACTCCAGTCCATCTGGCCCAACCTGCTCCTTCCGTAAATAATAATCCTTAATAATAATAATCCTCGCATTTGATACAGTGCTTTATCACATCTTCGAGACGTTTTAAAGTGCTTCACAGGATATTATTGTAAAGTGAATCAACTATATTTGTGGGAGAAACAAGGCAGCCAATTGTGCACAGCAATGTCCCACAAACAGTCGTGGATTGAGCGACCAAATTATTTTGTTTTTTTTTCTTGAGGGATTATTAACAGGCATGTGGAGTAAGGAAACTTACCCACGGTTTCACCCTGCTATGTTTTGTTTCTGGAACGGAAACACAAAAAGTATTGGTTATGCAGTCCGTGGAAGTTTTTCAAATAGGGCATCCGGCCCTCAGCAGCCTGGTCTAGATCATAGAATTAAGAGTGCTCACATGCAGGAGAAACGGAGCTCTAAACATTGCATCCCTCCAACTGCCCTCAGATAATGCCACTGTAAATTTCTCCATCTTTTGATACCTCTTCAGTTTCTACTCCACACTACCTTCCTCCTGAAATTTGCTCATCATCATCCCATCTATAAGAAAGGTGATCCCTCTTAACCTGTACTTTCTAAAGCTAAGAAAGCTGTGGCCCACCCACACAAGATATTCAGCAATTTGAACGTTGTCAATCACCAGTATTGCCTCTCCATTGGTTATCTTCTGGCTGATGTTAGACTTCTGGAGTGCTGGGTCAAACCCTGGTCAATGCATTAGACATCTCAAAGCCCATAGGCAGCATTTGACACCACATATAACCTCTATAAATTTACTATCTTATGGTCTTCCACCGGGGATATGCATGACTCACTAAGTTTAGGTTGGAGGAGAACTTCAGTAAGTTTGTTCTTGTGCTGCAACCTGCGACAGATGACAGAAATTCTGCGAGGAGCAGAGAAGATTCCACTGTTGGGACCTCATGAACAGTCCCTCATTCAAGCTTTAAAAGATACCCTCAACATGAAATCAAGAGTGGACAGGTAATATACTCTGCTGCAAATTGACAATCACTTCCAAAAGAAGGGAGTTTGGGCCACAAATAAGTTAGGAATCAAACTGAAGGCAAGAAAACTCTTCCACTGATGTTCAAAACCAGCTGGCTGCAAACATTAGATGCTGCTGTGGCTTCAGTTCAGACTTCTCATGATTAACAATGAAGCAAATTCTTGCAAAGTGATGAGGGCCCTCTAGACAGCTTTATAAATAATATGAAGAGAGGACCAGCTAGAATCATTTGGCATTTGTGGGATAGTGTTGATTCTGATAAGATGTTACGTTTGACTACATAACGTATTAGTAAGTAGGAACCCGGTTGTTAGTTGATCACTTTCACGGGATAATAATTCCTTTAAGTGTAACCTATTGGGTTGCTCTTCCAAAGAGCCATCATAGGCACGATAAATAATGATCATTGCATTTGATATAGTGCTTTTCATGTCTTCTCGACATCTCAAAGCGCTTCACAGAATAGACTGTTAAGTGAATTGACTGTATATTTGTGGGTGAACGCGGCAGCCAATTGTGCACAGCAGTGAGTGTCCCACAAACAGTCATAGATTGAAAATCACCAATTTATTATTGTTTTGTTTTGGAGGGATTATTATTAGGCGTGTGGAGTAAGGAAACTTGCCCTGCCTGGAATTGAACCCGGTGTCTCATTTGCAAGGCGAGCGCTCTAACCACTGAGCTACAGGACTCCAAATGGGCCAAATGGCCTTCTTTTGTGATGTAATATTCTATGATTCTAATAATAATTTGATCACGCAATCCACAGACTGTTTGTGGGACACTGTTATGCGCAATTTTCTGTCTTATTTCGCCCACAAAATATAGAGTCAATTCCCTTTACAGTATATTCTGTGAAGCTCTTTGAGACGTCTCAACTGTGATAAGGCACTACATCAAATGCAAGGATTATTATTATTATTTTTATAATGTGGGCGAAATAACAAAGCCAGATTTCTCATTCTACACTTCAAAGTTACTCATGCTGTGAGACGTTTTAAAGCATTGCGATGTAATGCAATGCAAGTATTTATTTATAGATGCCTTTTCCAGATATTGCTGCATAGACATATATGTGCCTATTTGTTTGCTGAGATTTGCGATCATATTTACATCAAAAGCACTTGACAAGTAACACATACCCCTCTTCTAAAGTGTCTCACTGAAAGAAAAAAAACATTACTCACATTCATCAGAAGTGTGAGTGAAAGTTCCTTTCTAATAAGTAAAAACAAGCATTTAAATGTATCTCAAAATAACTTGGATTCTCACTAAATAATAATTCTTGCATTTGATACAGCGCTTTTTCACGTCTTCGAGACTTCGCAAAGCGCTTCACAGAATAGACTATAAAGTGAATTGACTGTATATTTGTGGGTGAACGCGGCAGCCAATTGCGCACAGCAGCATCTGTCCCACAAACAAAATTGTGACCAATTTTTTTTCCTTTATTATCAGAAACTTGCCCAAGATTTCGCCCTGTCGGGAATCAAACCCAGGTCTCTCGCTTGCAAAGGGAGTGCTCTAACCACTGAGCTACAGGTCTCCTGTAAATTTAATGCTACTGTACAAGTGATATTTAATCTGAGGTTGTGGTTGAATCTAATCACAAAAGTGTTGGTTACAAACCTGAATGCAACAAATTGAAGGAATCCCGATTTGCAATTAAACCTGTACAATATTAAGACTTATACTCCCATCACAACATTGCTCGATCTTAATTTTACAACAGACATTCATCTGTGCTGTGTTTTCTGCATTCAGTCTGGACAATTGTTATTTGTTCATAAAGGAATAGGATTTTTTTTTTGGAATAAATCACCGCTCGCTATCTTTGCAAATTGAGAAGAAAAGGATAAAGTTTCTCGACCAATTCTCAAGCTAAACTGTGGAAAATGTGATTTGTGTTTGTGTGTTTTTTTAGAAAAGATACCATCACTGAAAGCAAATCTAAACCAAAAGCCAGAAGGGAAATCCCTTCGTGCTATTTACACTTTTATTTAAACATTTAGTTTAAAAAAGTTACCAAATTAATATGTTGTTAAGATTCTGATGTTTAGAATTCCTTTCATTTCTATTCTTGATGTTAGACTTTGAGGAATACAGACCTCAAATAAACAATAATAATAAATAATAATAGCACATTTAAATGTTTTTTTCTCTCTTCCATCTCCCACTAGAAAATCCCAATAAAACAATAAATTCATAACAAACCAATTGCTTGATAATAAATACTGGCGAGCAGTTTAACTAACATCTCAATCCCTTGATTCTCATTATTATTATTCATTTTAAAATAAACAAAAGTTTCCAAAATGTGAAAAGATTAAAGTTTTAAACTCATTAGGGTTGCTATTCGAGATTGGAATACTTTATTAAATAAACAAAAAACAAAATCGTTTAAAAATAAACACCTGGAGTTTAAGAGACTTACGTTATGTTAACTCATAACATTGAGGGTACTTTTTAAACATTGTATAAAAGTATTAAGATACCTTCACATTGGTGTGGGAAATTTAACACACATTTGGGCTGAAGGATTTAAACAAAAAAAGGCATTTCAGAGTCGAGGGGGAAGAAACAGAGAGAGGGGGGGAATAAAGTGATTAAAAACTTTTCAACAAAGAAAAAGATGTGAGAGGCTCCAGGGAGAAGAATAAAACTTGCATTTTATTTCTTTCCCCCAAGAATACAAAGAGAATTCAAGTTGGATGAGAGGTTCTCTCTGTTTATCAATCGGATTCCCTCAGTCTGATTATTTATTCTACATTTTGTTATGGAATCCCCATTCTGAATATTCTGATATAACATTAATTATATTATTTCCTTCCTTACTGTCAGGCTGAGTATGAACTTCTCTGGCCCAGAGAGGGAGAAAAATAAAGTGATTTAAAAACTTCTTCAACAAAGAAAGAGACATGAAAGATTCCAGAGAAGAAAATATGAAATAAGAATTTTATTTCTCCATCGAAAATATAAAGAGAATTCAACTTGAAGGAGAGAGAGAGGTCAGAGCTTAAAAAGCTTAGTGTGCATAATTGGAAATTCGGGGGGGGGAGATTCGGGGGACGGGGGGGGACAGGGGGCGGGGGGACAGGGGCAGGGGGGGGACAGGGGCAGGGGGGGGATAGGGGCACGGGGGGGGGCACGGGGGGGGGGGGACGGGGGGGGCAGGGGGGGGGGGGGGGGGGCACGGGGGGGACAGGGGCACGGGGGGGCAGGGGGGGCGGGGGGGACAGGGGGGGCAGGGGGGGGGGACGGGGACGGGGGGGGGACAGGGGGCGGGGGGGACAAGGGGGGGCAGGGGGGGGACAGGGGCACGGGGGGGCACGGGGGGGGCAGGGCGACAGGGCACGGGGGGGGGGGGCAGGGGGCGGGACA